>NW_014577641.1:189760-196449 GCF_000485595.1 Priapulus caudatus | reverse complement strand
AGAGGATGAGGAGGAGAGGGAGAGAGGATGGGAAGAAGTTGGGGAGAGGAGGGGGAGAGGATGGGGAGAGGATAGGGAGAGGAGGGGGAAATGATGGGGAGAGGATAGGGATAGGAGGGGGATGAGAGGGAGAGAGGATGGGGAGGAGAGGGGGAAGGGGATGCGTCACACATGATCCAGTGTGAACGCAGCGGTGAAACAACGTTAATGTGTGTGCATCAGGTGGGCATCATGGGTGAGAGATATGTGTAGCTGTTGCGTTGTGTGCATATATATATATATATATAATTATNGTGTGTGTGTGTGTGTGTGTGTTGTGTGTGGTGGTGTGTCGTGCTCTGTATCGCAATCCGCCTCGTCTCTCTCTGTAATCTTTCTCTGCCTCTCCTCTTTCTCTCGCTCTCTCTCTCGCTACTCTCTCTCTTCTCTCTCTCTCTCTCTCTCTTTAGTGCGCGTGCTCTCTCTCTCTCTCTCTCCCCTCTCTCTCTCTCTCTCTTTTAATGCCTGTTCTCCCAAAGTCAGTTCTCCGTTTGAGAGAGCAGGGACGATAGGCGAAGAAAGAGAGAGGGGGAAGCGCGAAGCGCGAGCGAGCAAGAAGAGTGTGGAGACGAGAGCCGCTGTGAGAGAGAGAGAGTGAATGAAAGCCCGAGCGATGAGAGAGAAAGAACGACAGAGATGAACCCAAAAGCGAGCGATGCGAGCGATGCGACTCGAGCGAGAGAAGAGAAGACGAAGACGAGAGAGAGAGAGAGGAAAGGAGAACAGAGACGAGCATGAGCAGGGCGGAGAGAGACGAGCGCGCGCACGGGGAGACGAGCGAGAGACAGAGAGGCGAGAAGGGAGAGCACAGAGAGAGAGAAAAGACGAGACGAGCAGGAGAGAAGAAGCAGAAGAGAGCAGAGAGACGGTGCCAGAGAGGGGTAGAGAGAAGGGGGAGCGGCGTGGTAGGCGGACAGGCGTGGGTGTTCGGTGGAAGGCTGTGCTGCGATGGCTGCTGTACGCCAACGCTTTGTTACCTTCCTGTACACACGCACGCGGGCGCACCACACACACAACACACACACACACGACACACACCACACACTCACCACACACACACACACACACACACCACACACACACACGACACACACGACACTCACACACACACACACACACAACAGAAAGCAAACTGATTGCCGAACGCACGTACGTGACACACGACAAACCGCGCGCACCACACCACGCACACCACACACCACGCACGCAACGCACACACACATCACGCACGCCACACACACACACACGCACATCACACACATACGCACGGCACACACAACACAAAACCACACCCACACAACACCACACGACACACACACACACACACAAACACACATACACACACCACACACACACACACACACACACACACACCGACACACACAAACACACACAGTACACTGCGATGACTCAACCTTCGAGCTAGCACATGCGGAAGGAAGCCAGACTGCGCATCCTTAATACAGCCTCCCCCTCCCTCTCCTCTTCCACCGTCCCCCTCCCACACTCCGTCCGTCCCCCTCCCCGTATCCTCCTCCTGCCCCTCCTTCCCCTCTTTCCACACATACACACACACCAACGCAACGACACACACACACACACACACACACACACACGCACGCACGCACACACACACACACACAAGCACACACACACACCGATGACTCACCTTCGACGTAGCACATGCGAAAGAAGCCAGACTGCGCATCCTTGAGCAGCTCGGCGGTGATATTCGTCGGATGCGGAATCTTCTCGCGCGAGTACAGCCAGTGGTCGGTGACGATGGCTACGCCGAGGCAGAGACACGACGTCGCGCACAGCGCCGCAGTTAGCATCGTCAGAACGCGAAGTTTCGCACAGCCCATCGTGGCTCGCCGTATAGACGACCCCTCTCTACCTACTACTGCTACTGCGGCTACAGCTGCAGTTACTACGGCAGCAGCAGCAGCGGCAGCGGCGATAGACCGATGTACAGAGATGAGGAAGAGGCCGAGGCGGCGACGGCGGTGGTGTTGATGATGCTCCGATGGCGACGCGTCGGCGGAGCGACGCGGCGGTTGTCGGCTGTCGCACGGGTTGTCGTCGCGCAGGAGGAGGAAGAAGAAGATGTCACACGGGTTGACGTAGGTGTCACGCAAGATGTCGCGCTGGTTGTTGTCGAGGCGGTAGAAGATGTCACACTAGTTGTCACACGAGTTGTCGCAGATGTCACACGAGATGTCGCGGCGGCGGCGGCGGCGGCGGCGGGGGCGGTCGTCACGCGCACTGCTGGAGACGTCGCACGGGCGGCTGTCGCGTCGCTTGTCACACGATATGTCGCGTCGGGTAGTGTCACACTAGTCGTCGGCGACTCGCTCTCGTTTGTATCCATGACGAGTCTCTAACCGATCGCCGAGTCCGCCGGGAAGCTGCCGCGCTCTACATGAAGCCCTCTAAGAAGATGCAGCACACGCACGCACGCACACACACACACAGACGCACGCACGCACACGCGCGCGCGCGCACGAACTACGCACACGTTATAAATACGATGCTCGACACTGCATCAGCACAGAAGGAGGAGGAGGCTGAAGAAAGAGACGACGAGCGAGCGAGCGAGGGAGAAAGCACGCTACACGGCGGGCTTTCCCTGAGCTGCGGCAGCGGCAGCGGCAGCAGCGGCGGCAGTGGCGGCGGCACACACGCGGCGACGCAAGCAGCGGCGGCGGCGGCGGCAGCAACAACGACACACCGACGACGACGACGACGACGACGACGAGGCGAATCGACTTCCCGCACTCTTCATTCTGTCGTGGGGAGCAAAGATGGCGGTGAGAGCGGGCGGCGCTCTGCCGCGGAGACGGAGGAAGAAGAGCGTCAGCTTCAGCAGCTGCTGCGCTGGACACGACGACACACACGCTGTGAGAGAGAGTCGCAGATGCCAGCAGCCATGCGAGAGCGGCGGCCAGCGAGGATTTTCGGCTGGCGGTGCGCGAACGACGCATGCGCGGATGATCGAACGCGCGCGCGCCATCTCTCGGCAGTCATATCGTGTGTGTGTGTGTGTGTGTGTGTGTGTGTGTGTGTGTGTGTGTGTGTGTGTGTGTGTGTGTGTGTGTGTGTGTGTGTGTGTGTGTGTGTGTGTGTGTGTGTGTGTGTGTGTGTCCCTACTACTGACTACTGGCTGGGGGCTGGCTGCCTGCTGCTTGCTGCTGGGGCTGGCTACTGCTAGATGATACTGGCTAGCTGGCTGCTAGCTACTAGCTACTACTAGGCTAGCTACTACGTACTAAGCTACTACTACAGCTACTGGCTGGCTGCTAACTGCTGGCTGCTGCTGCTAGCTACTAGCTACTGGCTGCTGCTGCTGGGTGGGCTGGCTGGCTACTGCTACTGCTACTGGCTGTCGTATTGCGTCTGGCAGCGTGCGGGGCACGAATTCAGGCGCCGAAGCAGGCGCATGCACCGCCGAGTGCCGAGAGACCCATCGGAGTCGGGTGCTCAGGGATGAAGGGGATGCTTGAAGTGCGGCACGGGCGTACCGGTGGCTATCGGGGCTTCGCTCTGTGACAACGCATTCCGACGAAAGGCGAAAGCCGAAAGAAGAAAGAAGAAAGATTTTCAGAATTTTTGGGAGGGGGCTCGGCATATTTTTTCGGGAGCGGCAAAATTTTTTTTTGGAAATGAATACTTCGTTTATCGTTATTCGAATCGCTTCTTCCTCTTCACCAAAGGAGAGGATTATTGTTATTGTTTATTATTTATTATTATTATTGCAAAGAAAGAAGCCTTTTGATCGAGGGCGAGCATGCGACAACGCCTACAGGGGCGTTCAGCCATCGTTACTGAGTTTGATGCGGGAGGCAGAGGAAAATGCCCGCCTGCTGGTCGGGGCGCGGGTCGAAGGATCGAGTTGCGCGAACGGGCGGCCCCGAAGAATGAATATTGGCGGGTGTAGGGGGGCTATGCTGGATAATGCTGATTCGGAATTTAGAGAGGGACCTTGGTTCTGAGGCCTGCAGAACGGTGGATGCATAAAATATATATATATATATATTATTATATAAATATTTATTTATTTATGTTATTTATTTATTTATTTATCTATTATGTATGTATATATCGCGTTATATATATCCACACTTTTTCTCTCTCACGGCGCGCCCCCGCTCTTTCTTTGCTCCCGCGGGCCTCGGCCTCCCTCTCCTCTCTGGCTGCTGCTTGCCCCTCTCCTCTTTCTTTCTCTCTCTCTGCTCTCTCTCTCTCTGATGGCTGGCTCTCTCGCTATTCGGCTTTCTGCTCACTCTGCTGCTCTCTCTAATAGCGTGGAGTGTGCGTTGGGCGTGTATACGTGCGTGTGTGGGGCGTGGGCCGTATACGTGCGTGCATTCGTGCGTACATGCGTACGCTGTGTGCGTGCGTGCGTGCGTGTGATGTGTGTGGCGTGCGTGCGTGGCGTAGCTATGGGCGTGGAGCGTGTGCTGCGTGCGTGCGTGGTATGTGTGTATGTGCGTGCGTGCGTGGCGTGGCGTGGCGTGGGCGTGGGCGTGGCGTGCGTGCGTGGGGCGTGGCGTGGCGGTGGGGCGTGGGGCCGTATGGGGGGGGCGACGTTGTGTGTACGTATACATGCCGGCGGCGCGAACGCATTTGCGGTTTGCGTCACCGGGCATGCACCTGAACTTAGGGGCCGCTTTATGGCTGGCGTACCTGCTTTACGCGTGAGAGGCGAGAGAGAGAGGGAGGAGAGCAGAGCAGGAGAGAGACGGAGAGACAGAAGAGAGAGTGGAGGAGAGAACGAGAGAGGGAAGGAGAGGCGACCGCAAAAGAGATATAACGAGAAAGAAGTGGGAGTAGGGAGGGAGAGAGCGAGAGAGAGAGAGAGAGAGAGAGAGGCAGAAAGAGAGAGAGAGCGTGGGAAAGGGAGGGAGAGAGCGAGAGAGCGAGATAGAGACAGAGAGAAAGAGAGAGCCGGAGTGAGAGACAGAGAGAGAGAAGAGAGAAGAGAGGAGAGAGAGAGAAAGAGAAGAGAGTAAAGAGAGAGAGAGAGACAGAAAAAGAGAGAGAGAGAGAGAGAGAGGCAGAGAGAGAGAGAGTGGGAAAGGAGGGAGAAGCGAGAGGAGAGAGAGAGAGGCGAGAGAGAGAGAACAGGAGAGAGAGACAGAGAGAGAGAGAGAGAGAAGAGAGAGAGAGGGCGCCGGAGAGAGAGACAGAGAGAGAGAGAAGAGAGAGAGAAAGAGAGAGAAAGAGAAAGAGAAAGAGAGAGCAGAGAGACAGAAAAACAAGAAGAGAGAGAGAATGAACGACAGTGCGAGGCGCAGCAGATATAACGGGAGTGTGAAAGAGAAAGAATAGAAGGGATGATTGAGCTGTGATAGCAGGATGGTTGGCTAAGAAAGAGGCAGGTCAGGAAGTAGAGGAAAAGGAGAAGTAAGGAGAGAAAACAAGAGAGCAGATACGCATGAGAGGGGGCGGAGAGTTAATAAATTATATAGATGAGAATTATAAGGTAGTAAGTACGGGGGAGAGGTAGTTAGTAAGAAAGTAATGTTTGGAAGCAGGGGAAGAGGCGGGCGAGGCAGAAGACAGCGAGAGAGAGAAAAGAGAGTAGAAAGAGAAAAGAAAGAGAGATAGAGAGAGAGAGAGAGAGAGAGAGAGAGAGAGAGAGAGAGAGCGAGAGATTAGAGAGGAGAGAGAGAGAGAGAGAGAAGAGAGAGAAAGGGGAGAGGGCGATATATACATATATAAATATATATATATATATAGAGAGAGAGCGAGAGAAGAGAGAGAGAGACAGTAAAGATATATATATATATATATATAGAGAGAGAGAGAGAGAGGAGAGAGCAGAAAAGAGAGACAGCAAGAGAGGGAGAAGAGAGAGAGAGAGAGAAAGACAGAGGCGAGAGAGAGAGAGAGAGTAGAGATGAGAGAGAGAGAGTATAAAGAGGGAGAGAGAGAGAGAATAGAAGAGAGAGAGAGAAGTAGAGAGAGAGAGTAGAGAGAGGGCGACAGAAGAGAGAGAGAGAAGAGAGAGAGAGAGAAGAAAGAGAGAGAAAGAGAGAAAGAAAAGAGAGAGTAGAGAGAGTAGTAGAGAGAGAGGGAGATGAGTTAGAGAGAGTGAGACGGCGGCGGGAAAAAAGGAGCGGAGCGCGCTGGGTGGGTGGTGGATGTCCGAATGGGGGCGATCACACACTATACCAATGAAGCAAGCGTGGCGGCCTGCGTTTCTGTGCGGGCGATTCAGTGAGTTAGAATCACATTTCAACATTTCATTGTAGTAATAGGGGCAGCGAGCAGTGAAGGGCTGTAAAGGCTGTTGTGAAGGGGGGCTCTAATCCCGGCTAGGCTGTCAGGCGTGATGGCCGTTATCACCGCAATACGCGGGCGAAGGCGCCTAAAGGGGGGCAGTGGCCGCTAGCGTGAGAGAGAAAGAGAGGAAGAGAGGGGGAGATAGGGAGAGGGAAGAGAGAGGCGAGAGAGAGAGAGAGAGAGAGAGAGAGAGAGAGAGAGAGAGAGGGAGAGAGAAAAAGCTATTGGTTTAAACGGGAAAGATTCTGTCTTGTCTTCCGAATAGATTGACAGCTCGTAAAATTTCACATGACACTTTACTGGCACGCATGTCGGTCGGCAGTCGCCACCAGTGAATGGAAACACTGCATATATAGACTCGC
>NW_014577641.1:183311-189750 GCF_000485595.1 Priapulus caudatus | reverse complement strand
TGCGCGCCTGCGCGCGCCGCGAGTGTGGTGTGATGTGGTGTGTGGCTGTGTGCTGTAGTCGGTGTGTGTGCTGTGTCGTGTGTGTGTGTGTAAGTTGTGTGATGTGTGTGATGTGTGTGTGTGGTGTGTGTGCGCTGTGTGTGTGCGTGTGTTGCATCGAAGCCCGGTAGGGGGGGGGTGTCACGGAAAGGCCATTATCGCTTATATCGAAACAAATGTTATCCTCGATCTCTCTCCTTCTTCTGATATTCTTTCTCGTCGCTCTCCGCCCGGTCATCGCTCTGCTCGGCAAACCGCGCTTTCCCTATCTCATTCATATCTCTTCTCTCTCTCTCATCCGCTCTCTCTCAGAGAGAGAGAGAGAGAGAGAGAGAGAGAGAGAGAGAGAGAGAGGGAGAGAGAGAAAGCTATTGGTTTAAACGGGAAAGATTCTGTCTTGTCTTCCGAATAGATTGACAGCTCGTAAAATTTCACATGACACTTTACTGGCACGCATGTCGGTCGGCAGTCGCCACCAGTGAATGGAAACACTGCATATATAGACTCGCCACAGCAGCAGCAGCAGCAAGCAGTAGTAGTAGCAGCAGCAGAAGCAGCAGCAGCAGCCGCCGCAGAAGCAGCAGCAGCAGCAGCAACAGCAGCAGAAGCAGCAGCAGCAGCCACAGAAGCAGCAGCAGCAGCAGCAGCAACAGCAGCAGCAGCAACAGCAGCAGCAGCAGTAGCAGCAGCAACAGCAACAGCAGCAGCAGCAGCAGCAGCAGCAGCAGCAGCAGCAGTAGCAGCAGCAGTAGCAGCTCGTGTGTTCCATAAATGTGACTTGAAAACTAGCAGCGGGGCTCCGATAAACTACTGAGAAATAATTATATAGTATTATAAATCATAACTAAATAATGAATTATATATTCTACATATAACTCTTTATACGCAGGCCTTTTATTAGACATACTCTTTATTTAAGGCAGTATTATTTCAGTGTAACAGTTGCAGATCCGTCGAATAGAGACATGGCACAGTAGAATAACAGTAGTTTTTTTTTCACGTGATGAGATGGTGCTCGCTGATTGGTCGGACGAGAAGTTGCGTGAGCATTTAGCGCAGACCTGCGATTTTTTCATGCAACTTGACAGCGATTCTATAATCGCTGTAAAAAATGCTGTGAAATCTCTGGAATCTGCGGGAACGTGCAACTGCATCCCGTAGCGATTCTGGTCGCTTGCGACGAGTTGCAAGAAATCAAACTGATTTGATTTTGAGCGACTCGTCGCTCCCAATCGCTCCGAAATCGCTTCCAAATCGCATGTGTGCGGGTAGACAGCGACTTGCAACCTTGCAACGATGACAAATTCTCGTCCGACCAATCAGCAAGCACCATCTCATCACGTGAAAAATGTGTGTTATTCATTAAGCCATGTCTCTATCCGTCGGATCTGCAACTGTTACACTGTAAATAATGCTGTCTTAAATATATAAAGGCCTGCGTATGAACAGTTATATGTAGAATATATAATTCATTATTTAGTTATGATTTATAATACTTGCGATTTATACTCTTGCGATTCTGGTCGCTTGCGACGAGATGCAAGAATTTAAACTTGTTTGATTTTCAGCCTACTCGTGGCTCCCAATCGCTACCAAATTGCTCTAGAATTGCTTCGAACGCGTGTGCGCACACGCGGTGACACATCGACCGATCGCTCGCGGTTGCAGGTTGCAGCGACGAGCAACCAAAGATCGCAGGTCTGCGCTAGGAGTTAGGCGTTTATTAGAAGCAAAAGTGTAGTTTCTGGTCAGTAACCCTTCCGTCTGTATGAAATAAATACTCACACCACCATCTTTGATCTAAAGTGTTGCTTGCTTGTACCCATAGAAATAATATAGGTAGACTGGTATAGGTAATAAAGGTGTCTCTATATATTTCTATGCTTGTACCTATGCCTGCACAATCATGTTTGGTCTAGAATCTTGTATATTGCTTGTACCTGTGCTTGCACTACCTTGTTTGGTCTAGTGTCTTGGATTGATATTGCGTGTACACATATTCCTGCACCACTGCAGACATTCTTGTATATTGCTTATACCAAGAGTAGATAATAACGTGTGTTATTATCTACTCTTGCTTATACCTATGCCTGCTCCACCATGTTTGGTCTAGTGTCTTGGATAGATATTGCTCGTACACATATTCTTGCACCACCGCATACATTCTTGTATATTGCTTATACCTATGCCTGCTCCACCATGTTTGGTCTAGTGTCTTGGATATATATTGCTTGTACACATATTATTCCTGCACCACCGCAGACATTCTTGTATATTGCTTCGACCAACACGTACCAACCACATAATATGCTGCTTGTCCCCATGCTTTCACCAGCGTGACTGGTCTCTAGGATATAGCTCGGACTTCTACGCTAGCTTTCACAGTCTTGTGACAGAGCCTCACTGTAAAATCCCTTGTATCTAACGAATTCTGCCGCGAGCTCACTAGGAGAGTGTCTGCCTCTCTCTCTCTCTCTCTCTCCCTATCCTCTATGCTCTATCTCTATCTACGTTATATTTCGCGCATAACTACAAAACCAAAATAGACGATACCATAAACCGAAGTGTTGAAAAGAAAATCCGCCGACATTCGAAAACTCGCGCGTCTCGATCCCCCGAACTAGACACAGCACTCTTTCGCAGAGAAAACGCGAGAAAATCGCGGCGGATGATGCGCGCCTGCGAAGTCCAGATGATTACAGAAAGCGCGCAGCTTTGCCGACACATACCGCAAGCGCCATCGGTGGGTTACGAAATACATGGCCTGAAGGGGAAGTAGGGAGAGGGAGGAGGGGAGGGGAGGGGAGGGGAGGGGGAGGAACAGGCGCGAAGAGGGGGAGGCAGAGACAATGCCGGCGAGATCAATAGGGCCGACGCGGGACGCGCAGCGTGCTGGCGGATTTAGGGAGAGCGAAGATAGAGAGAGAGAGAAGAGAGAGGGAGAGAGAGAGAGGGAGAAGAGAGTGTGTGAGAGAGAGAAGAGAGAGTAGAGATAGAGAGAAAGACGACACACACACACCAGAGACAGACAGATAGATAGAAGCGCGTGAGAGCGAGAGAAAAAGTAAAGAGAAACCAGAGAAGAGAGAGACAGAGACACATGCAGAGGAGAGCGAGAGAGAGAGAGATAAGAGTAGGGAGATAGTTAGATAGAGAGAGAGGAGAGACAGCTGGCGCGCGCGAGAGAGAGACAGAAGAGAGAGAGAGAGGAGATATACGATACGAGAGCGAAGAAAAGAGTCGTCGGTTTTCCGCTGAGGCAGCTGACGCGTTACGAAGAATCGCGGCAAAAATAATGGCGACTGCCTACCGGTAATAGCCGGCCGAAAAGAGCTGCATGCGCGGCGACGGTGAGAAGAGAGCTCGCGTGCGTGACTGCTCACCGCAAGCGTGACCCCGCGGGTAATTTTTGGCCGATGAACAGAATGTGATGTGAAAATAAATGGATAGATGCCTATGTGCGTGCGTGCGACGCGTAGGGCGGTGCGTGTGAGTTGAGTGGTGCGTGTGTGTGTGTGTGTGTGTGTGTGTGTGCTGTGTGTTTGTGTGTGTGTGGTGTGTGTCGTGTGTGTGTGAGTCGGGTGTGCGTGATACATGGCGTGCGTTGGCGGGAGTGGAGTGTGAAAGTAAAAAGCGTGTGTGTGGGGGGGTGAGTGTGTGGTGTGAATGTGTGTGTGTGCGTGTGTGTGCGTGTGCGTGTGCGTGTCGTGTGTATGTAGTGTGGTGTGCTGTGTCTGTGTGTGTGTATGTGTGTGTGTGGGGCTGCGCGCGTGTGTGTAATATGTATGTGTGTAAGCGAGAGAGAAAGAGAGAAGAAGTGAGAAGAGAGAGAGAGAGAGAGAGAGAGAGAGAGAGAAAGAGGAGAGAAGCGAGCGCGCGCACAGGAGAGTGGGGGAGAAGGGAGATAGATCTAGAGTAGCATGCGGGCTATTTAGGCTGTCTGGAATTTAGATGGGGGCGAGCCGCGTGAATGTCTAATGTGAAGGCCATTATTCGTGGCTTCTTTTCACCGGTTAGTCTGTCTAGGCCGATAGCAGCCATTGCTACGGCGTTGTGAAACCCGCAGGCCCTCGGATGAAGGGAGAAGAAAGAATAGATAGATGGCCAGAGCACAATAATAAAAAATAAGGTCGGAGTAGATAGATAGATAGATAGATATGAGTAGATAGATGATAGATAGATAGATAGATAGATAAATAGATCAGATGAGATAGATAGATAATAGATAGATAGATAGATAGATTAGATAGATACAGATAGATAGATAGATAGATAGATAGATTAGACCTAGATAGATAGATAGATAGATATGATGGAGACTAGAATAGATACGATAGCAATAGATAAGACTAGATAGAACGGACGGATAAATTAGATGGAGGACTGGATGAATGGATCTGATGGATGGATGGATTAGGATGGATCGGATGGATGGATGGATGGATGGATGGAATGGCATGGATGATGGATGGCATGCGATGGATGGATGGGACTGGCACTGGATGGAGTGGATACGGATGGATGGATAGATGGATGGAGGGATGGATGGATGGATGGATAGATGGATGGATGGAGGATGGATGGAATAGTAACAGATGGATGAGATGGATGGATGATGGATGGATGGATGCGATGGATGGATGGATGGATGGATGCGAATGGATGGATTGGATGGAGGATGGATGGATGGATGGATAGATGGATGGATGATGGATGGATGGATGGATGGATGGATGGATGAATGATATGGATGGATGAATCGATGGATGGATGGATGGTGGATGGATGGATGGATGGATGGATGGATGACTGGATGGATCGGATCGGATGGAATTGGATGGATGGATGGATGCGATGGATGGATGGATGGATGGATGGAATGGGGATGGATGGATGGATGGATGGAAGGATGGATGGATGGTGAATGATGGATGGATGGATGGATGCGATGGATGGATGGATGGATGGATGGATGGATGGAATGAAAATGGATGGATGAATGGATGGATGATGGATGGAATGGATGGAACACAGATGGATGGAATGGATGGATGGAATGGATGGATGGATTGGATGGATGGATGGGATGCGATGGATGGATGGATGAGATGGATGGATGGATGGATGGATCGGATGATGGACTGGATGGATGGATGGATGGAATGGATGGATCGGATGGATGGATGGATGGATGGATGGATGGATGGATGGATGGATGAAGGATGGATGGATGATGGATGGATTGGATGGATGGATGGATGGATGGATGGTGTGCAATGGATGGATGGAATGGATGGTATGGATGGATGGAATGGAATAGAATAGATAAGTGATAGATGCGAATAGATAGGATACGATGGATCTAGCATAGATAGATAGATAGATAGATAGATACGATAGAATAGAGTAGAATAGATAAAGTAAATAGATAGAATAGAGTAAGATAGATAGATAGATAGACTAGATAGAAATAGATAGCATAGATAGATAGATTAGATAGATATGATAGATAGAGTAAGATAGGATATGATTAGATAGTTAATAGAGTTAGATACGAGTAAATAGATAGATAGATTAGACCTCTCGATAGATAGATAAGATAGATAGATACGATAGATAGATAAGATAGATAGCATAGAGTAGATAGATACCGCATCAGATAGATACGATAGATAGATAGATAGATAGATAGATACGATGCGATAGATAGATAACTATATTGATAGATAGATATACTTGATAGCATAGATAATATTGGATTGGAGGTAGATAGATAGATAGACTAGAAGTAGATATGATAGTATAGATAGATAGATAGATAGATAGATAGAGTAGATAGATAGGATAGATATGATAGCGATAGATAAGAAAGATAGAATAGATAGATAGACTAGATAAGAATAGCTAGATGAAGATAGAATAGATAGATAGATAGATAGATAGATAAAAATAGATAGATAGTACTAGATAGATAGATAGGATAGATAAGATAAGATAGATGATAGATAGAGATAGATGACAGAGAGATAGATAGATAGATACGATAGATAGATAGAATAGATAGATAGGATAGAAGATATCAGTAGATAGATAGGACTTTCAAAGATGACCAGAGGATATGTGCTTTCTAAACAGCACGTATTCACTAGCAATGGCAATATGCAATTTTATTCGCTTGGTAAAAGGCTAAAAACATTGCTGCTCCCTACGTTAGGATATAGAAAATATAATAGATTATAGGATACGCCTATTATAGAGATAAGCGACACGCTATGGTTTATAAAAAGCATCTAGCTTATAAAAAGAACTCATATCGCCATCTAGTGACTGATTTTAACTTCATTAGTAATATATGAGCGAGGGCACACTGATTAATTATTATTATTATTATTATTATTAT
>NW_014577641.1:170077-180838 GCF_000485595.1 Priapulus caudatus | reverse complement strand
TGCTTTCTCTCTGCTTTCTCTGCTCTCTTCTCTCCTCATGCTCTCTGCTCTCCATCTCTTCTCCGCTCTGCGCTCTGCCTCTGCGGCTCTCGCTCTGCTCTATCTCTGCTCTCGTGCTCTCATCGTGTGTGTTGTGTGTGTGTGTGTTGTGTGTTGTGTGTGTGTGTGTGGTGCGGGTGGCGCCGCAAGTGTGGTGTGTGTGTGTGTGTGAGAGAGAGAGAGAGAGAGAGAGAGAGAGAGCTAGAGGCGTACGTGCGTGGCGTGCGTACGTGCGTGCGTGCGTTGCGTGTTGTGTGGCGTGCGTGTGTGCGTGGCTTATTATTATTAAAGTAAGACATCGGGATTTATCTGTTATGTCAAAGAACAGATATGGCTTCGTTTATATAAAATTAAATTAAAAATTATAATTTCAACGAAATACAATATTATTTTGCAGGTAGGGCCTATTGAACACCAGTAAACATAGGTCTCTTACATGTCTACATCATAAATTTAGTACACATGGGCGGGTAATGATTGTGAAATCGGATAGTGGGGATGTACTTTCTAAATTTAAAGTGTAACTGCCACAAAATATTATTTCATTCACTTGATAAATACTGAATATACAGCTGCGTTCGACATGTAGGACACACATCGCCATCTAGTGACTGACTTTGAAGTTTTTAGTGACATATCAACCAGTGCACACCACACTAACGGACTTGTGTCGAGCTTCTAAAGACTAAATGACAAAATAAGCCAGTCACACTTCTTCTATTCTTCTAGTATTTCAAATAAGCTGCCAGAATCATCACGCAGTAATGTTGCTACATGGGCTAGCCTAACACATGAGAAATTACCGATATCAAATGCTGTGGACGATTACCAGCGTGACGTCGTGGATGTCCTGCCAGGCTTGGCCGCGAAATTTTTTTTCCCACTCGAGTTCCAGACCCAGCATAGATAGTGTTTTGTAATAAATGGTTCTTATATATATGGTTTGATTTTATTTAGGGTTAGGGTTAGGGTTAGGGTTAGGAATAGGTTGTATTTATTTTACAGTGTGGCTTCAAGGAAGTCGAGTGAATGGAGTGCGCTGTTTGGCTGTGGCTGTGGTCCGGAACTCAAGTGCGAAAACAATTTTGCGGCCTGGCCGCCCTCGGCACATGCACTCGCAATGTTTCAATGTGTAAAATGATGGTAGGTAAACACGACATGTATTTACTACCAAAGTCTTAAGGTTTCTCGATTTTCTTTCGCCTATTATTTCTGATAATTTCCTGTAAATGCCGCAAGTTTTAGTATACCGTACGCACGCCGCCGTGCACAAACAACACGAATAAAAAGAAGTAAGACAACATGGGGAAAAAAAGAAGTAAAGAAGAATATGACTCTCCGAGAAGAAAACTATTTGGCAAAAATTAAGCATTTTAAATAAAGATGATTACCCTAGCCTATATATATATATATCAGGAGCGTATAATGACAAAAATGTGTCATTATACGCTCCTGATATATATCAGGAGTAGATATCTACTCCTATCATCTTATTATCTACCCATCCCTACCCACCCCTACCCATCCCTACCCACCCCTACCCATCCTATTATCTATCATCCCTATTATCTACTCCTGATATATATATATATATATGATAACATTCCACCAGTAAGGTTGCATGTATAAGGTGCCCGCTGCACACAATCTGGCTACGTTAGTGTGTTAGCGCATGCGCAATATCTCACCAGAGGAGTTATATTTTGTAATGAATATGCATTTAATATGATTACGGGGTATCTCAGCATAGATTTATGTAATAAATTGTTATCAGTAGAACTGTGTTTATAATTAGAAGAGCACCCTAGCCTGTATACGGTGCAAAAACTCCTACTTCATCCCCTCCCGTTCTCCCCCTGCCCCCCTTGTCCCTCGCTCAGCCTCCTTTTTCTTCCACCGCCCCTCAGATATCTTCCCTTCTGCCTTGCCTCAGTGTCCCACCCCTCTCTCCTTCGGCAAGCTATATTACGTAGTTTTCTTCAACCCGTACTGCACGCCTGAAACGGTACTCGCGCATGCGCAATATCTCCAGAGAAGAAAAATATTTTGCGAAAATTATGCATTTAAAATGGAGAGGAGGTATTTCTAACATAGATTTATATAAATAACATTCTATCAGTAGACAGCTCACTTGAGAAATAGGAAGAAGACCTTGCATGTATAGGGTTCCCGCTGCATATACCAGCCAATACACAATCTGGCTACGTAAGTGTGTTAGCGCATGCGCAATATCTTACCAGATGAGTTATATTTTGATAGATTATAGGGTCAGCCGGTCAGACCCATAGATATCATATAACATATGTGTTATATGATATCTATGGTCAGACCCGTCTGTGGGCATGCCTAGTATCTTCTAAAGGAAATCACAACGTGTTAAAACTACATGTTTAATGTAGAGAGAACCTACTCAAGAGTAGTAGGAAGTAAAAATTCGGATCCGATTGACTTCTAGCTGTAAATAATTATAAAGAGCCTTTCGCAGCATTTCCAATTCCCGGCACTGCCGCGTCAAATTTAAAAGTTTAAAAGCTTTAAGCTACCCTTTTAAAGGTTTCGAAGAATTTCTGGATATACACATATAAATAATTTAAAGTGAAAGGCAAGACATGTATAGCGCTACAAATGCTTAAAGGGATTACGTCACGAATTTTCTATGGTGAAATTTCTAAAAAAAAAAATTCCCATATTTTTTTACATTAAAAGTAAGAACTAATGGGACTAAACAAATCGTCAAAATTCTTACCTGATAAGATTGTTTCTCAACTAGTTAAAAATTCAAAAAACCTGGACGATTTGAATTAATGTTGTCTAACATTAATTGCTTGCTATGGCTATGTATGGGTCACGAGTGTATGCTCACATCGAACAATATAGTAAAAATAGGAAGTATAATGCAGCAATTTAACCCATAAAATGTAAACAGAATTACTTATATTTTGTGAAAAAGTAGAAATATTTTCCATTTTTTACTATTTACGGTGACGTAATCACTAAAGACAGCTTCTGAATGAGCGGGTTCTTCAGCAGATACATGAGACAAATATAAAATCATACACATAAAACAAATTGAGAACACACTATAAAATAAAGAAATATATGTAAACAATATCAGCACATGTCGCGAATGTTGTGAGTTAAGAACATTAAAAATAAATGAAATAATTATTGTTATAAAAGACGTGAGATGGCGCTGTCTTTCCATGATAGACATTCTACCTAGTGTGATTTTCTGCCAAATCTGCCGGTTTTGCAGCCTTTGCACG
Source organism: Priapulus caudatus (assembly GCF_000485595.1). Taxonomy (NCBI): domain Eukaryota; kingdom Metazoa; phylum Priapulida; class Priapulimorpha; order Priapulimorphida; family Priapulidae; genus Priapulus; species Priapulus caudatus. The sequence goes on along the minus strand of NW_014577641.1, from coordinate 177,533 downwards.
AAAATGGTAACATGTTTCATAAACACTCGTTGGTTTTATATCAACATTAATGCCCCATAAATAGATTCTGAGAGATGCGTGAGCAGATGCACTTCCTTTCTTTGCAAAATATGTCGATTTCTATTGCGCTTTTCTGCACGTCATACCTACCATTTTCCCATTCTCGTAACACTGGTTATTGTTTACATTTTTTATGCGTGTTACGGCCCACACGTTGCGTCGTATCATTGAGCAATATACGTAGCATATGTATGTCTATTGATAGCTTATACGTTGTGCATTGCTGTATAGTGCTGGAAGTTCAAGCAAAACTTCTTTCACACGTCTATTGAGTCGACACTGGCAGTCTGCCCCCCCCCCCGGAGATTCTGAAGTAACCCGACCAGGCTGTGTGACTAACGAGTATCGTCAATATATACACCTATCACTGGTCCTAATCTATGTGGAATGTTCTGTTTGTTGGAAATGTAGTTACGGATTGTCTAGCTCTAGTACTATCAACTTGGTACTATTACTAATACTATATAGACCTCGTCCACCACAGCCACAGGCGCCGTTCCGCCTGTGACGAACGAGGGCTATAGTACTGCTCAAGGGGTCGTTGTCGTATCAGGTACTACAGATATGTACCCGAGGTACATATATGATATATGTATACACAAAGTGTACCAGACTTGTACTACAGAAGTGTACCCTAACACTAACTCTAACACTAACCCTAACCCTAAACATACTTCATATAAAAATATAAACATAATACTAAATAACCTAAAACTACCTCGGGTACATATCTGTAGTACCTGATACGACAACGACCCCATCTGCTATAGTACTGCTCATAGAGTCTATGTCCCCCAGGGTACTGCTGGAATGTACCCTGGTAACTATCTGATATGGTTAGGGTTAGGGAGTAGGCGAGGTACGGTCCGGCATATTAGATAGTACCAGGGTACGTCCCGGTATACCGGACCGTACCCAGGGTACGTTCCGGCAGTACCCTGGGGGGACATAGACCCTCTCAGCTATAGTACTAGAGCTACGGATTGTCATGCATCTGCTGTACAAGTGCTTCGTTCTGCACAATCCTAGTTTAGGACCCCTGTACAGAAGCGTAGCTAACCCATTTTTCCTGGGGGTGGGCAAAGCCATGTACATGGTGTGTTCTGAAAAGGTGACCGCTTTTGACCATGTATTGTGTCTACTTTTTTCTGGTTGTGGGCAACTGCCCTTGTACCCCCCCCCTTCCCGCTAGCTACGGCCCTGCTGTATATATATAGTTCGTAAAACTATACTGCTAAACCATGATTGCTTATCATCATTCACTGTTTAACGTTTGTCGTATGTTGTTTCAGGTGTTTGTAAAGGTCGTTAAGAATAAGGCCTACTTCAAAAGGTTCCAAGTGAAATTTAAGAGGCGAAGGGAAGGAAAGACCGATTACTATGCCCGCAAACGCATCGTCGTTCAGGACAAGAACAAATACAACACACCGAAGTATCGCATGATCGTGCGGTTCACAAACAAAGACATTATTTGCCAGGTGAACTATAGTTCCATGTTCAAAATTGTCATTTTACCTTCTGCCTACGAACTGATATATAAGCTGAATAATGAGAAACCAGTTCAGATTCTTCTTCTATACTTTTAGCTTCAAGCTAGGTGGTTACTGTTTCAATATTTAAACAGCCGAGGAGTGTAACCATGCAGAGAATAGCAGAAAAGATTGAGAGTGAAACTAAACCACATTTATTGTGCATCAGGAGAGATGGTGGCTATATGTCGGATCCTCTAAACTTAGCCAGAGTCAACACTGCGCATGAGCACTATATTATATAGGTTCCCTGAATCACGAGGGAATATTGTTACAGTTACCATTAATGTCTAGGGAAATTACAGTATTATGTTATGAGGTATACGATAGTTACTACTTGGAAGTTGGAGGAAGTAGTACATGCTGTTAGTGTATCATAGAAGTTCTTCTATTGTACACCAGTAATCTGTCCTATCAAAATGTGTCAGTAGTTCTCATACTGTGTTCTCGTATTTCCCTGTTAAACTGCCAGTATAGTAATAACGTAAATATTAAAAATTGTCTATCTATCTACCTGAAATAATACAACAACAGTAACAATAATAATAATAATAATAATACAGTACACAATCTATTAAATCCAAAACCCTTGCAACCAGACACGTTTCGGAATTCGGAATTTTTTCGGATTTCGGAATGGCAGTACAGTACAGATATACATACTGTATATTCTGCAATTAGCCAACACTATAAATCCTGTTTTATATACTAAGTTTCCAAGAGGCCAAGTGCTGTACCGGTAGAGTACAATATGTATGAGTAATGCCAAACACATTTATATTTCTGCAGTGAACCCTGTGCAGACGACCTCCACGAAAAAACTTGGTTTTTGGAGCTTTTCGTTTTTCAAAATTTCGGATTGATAGATTTGGTACTGTAATAATGATTTTAATAACGTTGCGTGTTTGTTGATGTGCCGTGTCACAGGTTGCGTACGCACGAATCGAGGGAGATGTCATAATCGCTGCCGCATACGCGCACGAGCTACCGCGCTACGGGATCACGTGCGGACTCACCAACTACGCCGCAGCCTACTGCACCGGTCTGCTGCTGGCACGCAGGGTACGTACCTCCTCCTCCTCCTCCCTCCTCCCTCTTCCCTCCTCCCTCCTCCCCCTCTTCCTCCTCCTCCTCCCTTCTCCTCCCCTCCCCCTCCTCTTCCTCCCTTCCCCTCCCCCTCCTCTTCCTCCCTTTCCCTCCTCCTGCATCCCCCCCTCCCTCCTGCTTCTCCCTTCCGCCCCCTCGCTCTTCCCCTTTCCCTCGCTCCTCCCTCCTCCGTCCTCCCTCCTCCCTCCTCCACCTCCGCAGCGGCGCGCCGCCGTCGCTCGGCTGTCCATTTTAGCAGGAATACGTAGATTGTACACGATCCCGGTGTTTCAGTACTGTTGATAGCTTGCTTACTGCCATCGACTTATGCCTATCCATTCTACCTGTACTCTCTTCCCCAGCTCAGGTCGTGACGAAGTTTTGGGACTGGTGTCTCTCCTCGTCTCTCTCCTCTCTTGCTCACTCTCTCTCACTCTCTCTCCTCTCTGCTCTCTCACCCCCCCCGCCCCCCCCCGCCCCCCCCCCCCCCCACCCCCCCCCCCCCCCCCCTCTCACTTTTTCTCTCTCTCTCTCTCTCTCTCTCTCTCTCTCTCTGCTCTCTCTCTCACTCACTCACTCACCTCTGCTCTCTCTCGTCTCGCTCATCGCTCCTCTCCCTCTCCCTCTCCCTCTCCCTCCCCCTTCCCCTCTCTTGCCCTACTCTCCCTCTCTCTCTCTCCCCACCCTCTCTTGCTCCCCTCTCTACTATCGCTCCCTACCTCCCCTCTCTCTACTATACCTGTAATCTCCCCGTTAAGGTGCTAACAAAGTTGGAGCTGGTCTCTCTCTCTCCTCCTCTCTCTCTCTCTCTCTCTCTACTTTACCTGTACCCTTCCTCCTCGGCTCAGGTGCTGACGAAGTTTGAGTTGGACGGCATCTACGAGGGACAGACGAATGTCGACGGTGAACAGTTCCACGTCGAGGACGTGGAGGGGCGGCCGGGAGCGTTCCGAGCCTACCTGGACATCGGTCTCGCGCGGGCCACCACCGGCGCGCGCATCTTCGGAGCGATGAAGGGCGCCTCCGACGGAGGCATCGACATTCCACACAGGTGAGGGGGAGGGGGAGGGGAGGAGGGGACGGGAGGCTTGTGAGGGGACGGGGTGTCGGCGGGGGAGAGTGGCATTGGAGTCGTGTGTTAGGGGACATTCCACACAGGTGAGAGCGCGAGTTGTAGGTAGCGAGAGGGCGCGTGAGGAGGCAAGGGTGGGAAGGGGCAGGAGGAGTGGATAGGGGTGCAGGGATGGGAAGGGGGGGCAGGAGGAGGGGAGAGGGGGCAAGGGTGGAAAGGGACAGGAGGATGGGAGAGGGGCACATGAGGGGCAGGAGGGAAGAGGGGTGCACGAGGGGGCAGGAGGAGGGGAGAGGGGTGCACGAGGGGGCAGGAGGAGGGGAGAGGGGTGCATGAGGGGGCAGGAGGAGGGGAAAGGGGTGCATGAGGGGGCAGAACCGTGTGCTGTGCTGTGAACCAAGCTGTGCATGCACTGTTTCTCCTCTCCTCCTCTCTCTCCTCTCTCTCATTTTCCTCCTCCCTCCCTCTCTCCTCTCTCCTCTCCTCCCCTCCTCCCCTCTCTCCTCACTCCTCTCCTCCCCTCTCCTCTCCTCTCATCTTGTCTCTCCTCTCCTCTCATCTTGTCTCTCCTCTCCTCTCATCTTGTCTCTCCTCTCCTCTCATCTTGTCTCCTCTCCTCTCATCTTGTCTCTCCTCTCCTCTCATCTTGTCTCTCCTCTCCTCTCATCTTGTCTCTCCTCTCCTCCTCTCCTTTCCTCTCTCCTCGTGTAACGGATGGACAATGATGACGATCATGTATCTTACTTCAGCACGAAGCGATTCCCCGGCTACGACGCCGACACGAAGAAATTCGACGCCAGCGTTCACCGCGAACACATCTTCGGCAAGCACGTCGCCGACTACATGCGCCACCTGGAGGAGGAGGACGACGACGCCTACAAGCGACAGTTCGGCCGCTACGTCGCTGCTGGCGTCACCGCCGACAACGTGAGTGGAGCGGCGGGGAGGGCGCGGGAGGTGGTGGTGGGTGATGACTAGTGATGTGACGATCATCGATTATACTCGATCATTGGTTGAACAGTGGCTCGAACCAAGCGCTTGGTTATCAAAATCCATAATCGATTTCATCGAAGAAAAAAAAATGGAAATTTTGAAAAAGTGATGAGAATCAGAGATATTATCGCTACTATACAAGTTATCCTTTATTAACATACATGTATTATACACACAGTAGTAAACAGGGCTAAACATGCACATACATGCACACACGTACATGCACACACGTACATGCACACGACGTTACGCACACGCAGGCATTCAACACCCCGAGTAACCGATTGTAATCAATCATCGGTTACTTGGATCCAACCGATGATCGATTACGAAATTACAACCGATTGACAACACTAGTGATGACGATGTGTGTGTGTGTGTGTGTGTCTGCGTGTGCAGGGTCTCCAACCATTCCTCATTCTGCGGAATCATTAGGATTTCTAGGCTTAATTTCCGCATTCTGCAGGTTATATTCCTCATTTCAGTTGCACTGTACAAAATTTGCACTGATTGTTTGCTTGGACACACTTGTTTTTTTTCAGGCATGTCTACGGTAAATGGAACAGCCTAGTCGGACAGGCGCTGTCTGCAAGGTGTCGCGTAGTTTGTCTGCTAATCAGACAAGGGTTGTAGGTTTGAGATAGTGTTATCAGACATGAGAATATGGCCCACAGTATGCTCCAGATTGCAGGAAAATGGCTTAAATATTTCAAAATTTTCTGGGGGGCATGCCCCCAGACCCCCCTAGCAATGGCATGTCTACGGCACGTGGGCCTGCCTGAGGCAGCCAAGGTACATTTTGCCCTCCCCCCCCCCCACTTTTGCCCTCCCCCCCCCGTCCTCGCACATCTCAGAGGGATTTTCACATCTTTACAATCGTCGACCATCGCCACGCGTGATGTCACCTCGTTCGTTTTCTCCGTTTGCAGTTCGAGGACATGTACAAGAAGGCACACTCTGCGATCCGCTCCGATCCCGTACACAAGCCGAAACCCGCGCGAGAGCACACGGGCAAGGTCAAGAGGTAGGGCGCCCCGCTCATCTCGACATCCAATCGATAATTGATCGTTTTTTTATTTTTAAATCGTTAATAGTCTTTTTTAGAAGAGAGCGCGTGGCCGAACGGGCGCAAAAAGGGCGATTAGCGATTTTAAAAAAATTATGCGGGTTACGGACGTTCGTTCAGGATTCTGGTCACATTTCGAGGCTCGGTTTTTTGCGATGGGACGGTAAAATGCGCACGTCACGTGCAGTTGGTCGCCGATAACACGTTTCTGCCCCCCTCTCGAACTGAGGTATTGTGACGATCGCGCGTGGGATCGAGGTCCGTAGCGGGTGTTCGTACTCGATCATATCCATGAAATCGCCTTCTGCGAAATCGTCCTCGTCTCGTCCATTCATCATCAACGCCCACAACCATCATCATCCTCATCAACATCATCATCATCCTCCCATCACCACCATCATTAACATCATCCTCCCATCACCACCATCATTAACATCATCATCATCATCATCATCAACATTATAATTAACATCATCACCACCATCATTAACATCATCATCATCGACATTGACGCTACACGCGCGTGCGTCCGGCTAAACGCACGGCGGTTTTCTTTCTCTGCTTGCAGGTGGAACAGGAAGAAGATGAGCAAGGCTCAGCACATGGACCGCGTCAAACAGAAGAAAGCTGCGTTCGTGAAGAAGCTGCAGACAGAGGAGGATGAGTGAAGGGCCTCGCAGTGCGAGAGAGGAAGAGAGAGAGAGAGATGTTTATTAATTAAATCGTGTTGAAGAGATACACGCACACGAGTTCTGCTCTTGTTTGTCGATCGCGTTGCTGTTGATTCGAAACGACGACAACAAATAACACTCGGGAACACCCGATTGGGGAAAAAAATAGTTTTTTATTTTTGTTAATTCCAAATGTCGATCAGTCGTCGCTGTCGCATGCTGTATCAAAAATACGCATTTTCTGGAGAACATTTTTCACAAGCAGGCTAAAACGTTATTGGTAGTCACTAGTCACGATGCAATGACTGACTAATAGACAATGACTAAAAGATCTATGTAAAATGCAAAAATACGTGCTTACCTGACAACAGGTATTATTAATAACGTGATTCGAGAGATGATTTGCCAAAAGACTTGAAACGAAGAACTGTCGTTTGAGGTTGTGCAACCCATGACAATATTCACAATAACATCGTTCTACATACGTCGACACGCACGCGATCACGGGGACTCTTAGTCTTACTTGCGGAGGCATATTTTACGGCAAGTTGCGCGTGACCGACATATCGAGACTTCGGTGGGAACCGACGCGCCTTCACACCCATTTAAATCGGCATGCGCCATCTTAGATTTTCGTGGAATTCGACAAAATCCACGATCAATTCGCGTTCGAACTCGACTCCGAGCAGTGGACGTTGCACCAGGCATCTGCGCCGACGCGAAAGCAGGTCTAAACAGCTAAACAACTCTTAACTAACGGGTCGATTGCATTTCACACTTGACAATGACCTTTGACCTTGTCTATGACCTCAGCAGTGAGCATCGTATACTCGTGTTTTTATTAAAAAATGTAGAAGCTATATATCACACCCTGCAAATCACACTAGCTAAGAGACCATGCACACTTCAAATGTGTGACCCAGATTATTATGCCCTCACATTTTCACGTATTAACATGACATACGTGCGTGTGGTGCAG
>NW_014577641.1:160847-170067 GCF_000485595.1 Priapulus caudatus | reverse complement strand
GCCCCCCCCCCGTCCATCAATTTCTAAATACACCACGAGTTACTGATCACCGCAGGAACATTCCGCATTTGGAGTTCACAGGGTTGGAGACCCTGCGTGTGCCATGCGTTCGTTTGTATAGCCTGCATGCCTGCGTGCTTATGTCTGTGCGCATGCGTGCGTGTTGACCTCTTATTTAGCGGGTCCGAGTCGCCTCACGCATCTGCTCAGAAGGATTTTCACACCTTTTTGATCGTCGACCATTGCGATGACAGCGATGCGTGACGTCACCTTGTTCAGCCGGTCCAAGTGTATGACAGCGATGCATGACGTCACCTTGTTCAGCAGGTCCAAGTGTATGACAGCGATGCGTGACGTCACCTTGTTCAGCAGGTCCAAGTGTATTACAGCGATGTGTGACGTCACCTTGTTCAGCAGGTCCAAGTGTATGACAGCGATGCGTGACGTCACCTTGTTCAGCAGGTCCAAGTGTATGACAGCGATGCGTGACGTCACCTTGCTCAGCAGGTCCAAGTGTATGCGTGCGCGCATGCGTGGACCGCTTGTTCTGCTTGTTCAGCTCGTCCTCGCACATCTCAGAGGGATTTTCACATCTTTACAATCGTCGACCATCGCCACGCGTGATGTCACCTCGTTCGTTTTCTCCGTTTGCAGTTCGAGGACATGTACAAGAAGGCACACTCTGCGATCCGCTCCGATCCCGTACACAAGCCGAAACCCGCGCGAGAGCACACGGGCAAGGTCAAGAGGTAGGGCGCCTCGCTCATCTCGACATCCAATCGATAATTGATCGTTTTTTTATTTTTAAATCGTTAATAGTCTTTTTTAGAAGAGAGCGCGTGGCCGAACGGGCGCAAAAAGGGCGATTAGCGATTTAAAAGAAATGACGCGGGTTACGGACGTTCGTTCAGGATTCTGGTCACATTTCGAGGCTCGGTTTTTTGCGATGGGACGGTAGAATGCGCACGTCACGTGCAAATGGTCGCCGAAAACACGTTTCTGCCCCCCTCTCGAACTGAGGTATTGTGACGATCGCGCGTGGGATCGAGGTTCGTAGCGGGTGTTCGTACTCGATCATATCCATGGAGTCGCCTTCTGCGAAATCGTCCTCGTCTCATCCATTCATCATCAACGCCCACAACCATCATCATCCTCATCAACATCATCATTAACATCATCATCATCAACATCATTAACATCATCATCATCATCCCATCACCACCATCATTAACATCATCATCATCAACATCAACATCATCATCATCAACATCATCATCATCAACATCTTCATCATCATCATCATCATCAACATCATCACCACCATCATTAACCTCATCATCATCGACATTGACGCTACACGCGCGTGCGTCCGGCTAAACGCACGGCGGTTTTCTTTCTCTGCCTGCAGGTGGAACAGGAAGAAGATGAGCAAGGCTCAGCACATGGACCGCGTCAAACAGAAGAAAGCTGCGTTCGTGAAGAAGCTGCAGACAGAGGAGGATGAGTGAAGGGCCTCGCAGTGCGAGATAGGAAGAGAGAGAGAGAGATGTTTATTAATTAAATCGTGTTGAAGAGATACACGCACACGAGTTCTGCTCTTGTTTGTCGATCGCATTGCTGTTGATTCGAAACGACGACACAAATAACACTCGGGAACACCGATTGGGAAAAAAAATAGTTTTTTATTTTTGTTAATTCCAAATGTCGATCAGTCGTCGCTGTCGCATGCTGTATCAAAAATACGCATTTTCTGGAGAACATTTTTCACAAGCAGGCTAAAACGTTATTGGTAGTCACTAGTCACGATGCAATGACTGACTAATAGACAATGACTAAAAGATCTATGTAAAATGCAAAAATACGTGCTTACCTGACAACAGGTATTATTAATAACGTGATTCGAGAGATGATTTGCCAAAAGACTTGAAACAAAGAACTGTCGTTTGAGGTTGTGCAACCCATGACAATATTCACAATAACATCGTTCTACATACGTCGACACGCACGCGATCACGGGGACTCTTAGTCTTACTTGCGGAGGCATATTTTACGGCAAGTTGCGCGTGACCGACATATCGAGACTTCGGTGGGAACCGACGCGCCTTCACACCCATTTAAATCGGCATGCGCCATCTTAGATTTTCGTGGAATTCGACAAAATCCACGATCAATTCGCGTTCGAACTCGACTCCGAGCAGTGGACGTTGCACCAGGCATCTGCGCCGACGCGAAAGCAGGTCTAAACAGCTAAACAACTCTTAACTAACGGGTCGATTGCATTTCACACTTGACAATGACCTTTGACCTTGTCTATGACCTCAGCAGTGAGCATCGTATACTCGTGTTTTTATTAAAAAATGTAGAAGCTATATATCACACCCTGCAAATCACACTAGCTAAGAGACCATGCACACTTCAAATGTGTGACCCAGATTATTATGCCCTCACATTTTCACGTATTAACATGACATACGTGCGTGTGGTGCAGTTGTATTAAAAGGTTGCAATTCCCCTTCTAACAGCATTATATTCAGTTAAATGGCAGTTTATTGGTGCTACGTACCAGTTTTAAATGTTTAAAATCTATAAACAAATATAAAATTACGTACATTTGTAATAGTTTAAATTGACTACGTCACGAATTTTCTATGGTAAAATTTGTAAAATTTTTGTTGCCATTTTTTTACATTAAAAGTTAGAACTAACAGGACTAAACGTATCGTCAAATTGTCACCACTTAAAATAAAGCCCCCCCCCCAATCTTAAAAATCACAATTTTATTTCGCTTAAAAACAAATCGTACGTAGGATTATAAAAACCTGCCGTCTTGCTCACTCCTTGTAAACCATCTGAATCTGCAACTTTAGTTGCATTGACTTCCATAACAGACATCTGTAACATGTCAATGGCGTTGGCTATATATATATATATATATTCCCCCAATCTATATCGCAAAGATGGAGAAAGCTCTTTTTTAATTGTGGAACATGTTGAAAGCTACGTTAGAGTTCCCTTACATAGTCTCTCTGCAGTTCTCTTACGAACATTCTCATACCTTCTACACTATGCCCCGTTTCTTTGCGCGCATTTCGTACCTGGCGTGACACTGCCCTATTTCGTTGCGTGTGTTTCGTACCTGGCGTGGCAGTTTGCGAACGTTCTTAGATTCTGATGGCGCCTTTGGTTATACCATCGAATTCTTTCTCGTTTAGCGGTTTGTATAGTCCCGATTTTCCCTCCAGGTAAAAGAGCTTGTCCTCGGTCTTCTTCGGATCAAAACCAACCTTGACTAGGTCCAATTTCATGAACTTATACGTTCCTGAAAGATGAAAATCCCACGTCGGTATTGTAATATAAATATGTATGTGGTATAATGTGACGTGAACCATCTCACGGAGAGAGAGAGAGAGAGAGAGAGAGAGAGAGAGAGAGAGGCGCACACAAATAGAGGTCGAGAGCCAAAGAGAAGAAGAGAGACAGAGGAAGAAAAAATGAAGAGGAGAAAACGCCACAAAGAGATATGAAGAGAAGGAGAATTAGAGATAGAGAGAGGGAGAAAGAAAGAAATAGAGGGAGAGAGAGAAAGAAATAAAGAAGGAGAGAGAAAGAAATAAAGAGGGAGAGGGAAATAAATAAAGAGGGAGATAGCAAAAAATAAAGAGGGTGAGAGAAAGAAATAAAGAGGAAGAGAGAAAGAAATAAAGAGGGAGAGAGACACAAAAAGAAGTATAGCGAAACAAAGATAGGGAGAGTAAGAAAATGTCTGTACGCGCCGAGCAATCGACTGCCGTGCTGTCCTGGCGGCATCATGAGAGAGGCTGCCAGCCAACGAACGGGCTGCGTACGCTCCTACACGACGTCAACAAACGGCGACAAGGAGCCTTGGACGCAGAGGAGCGAGCGAGGGACCACGTACGCACCCGACACAATGATTGTCCGGGGTTGTGCGCGTTGTGCTTGCCACACTAGATTAGTCCCTCCTCCCATCCACGCTGTGTCGTCTGTCTCGCTTCTGTGGCGTCCTGCGTCTGCTTCGAGTGCTCGCGCTGCTGTGACTGCCATCGGCTGCTGCTGTAGTAATTGATCGGCCTGACATCGCGGTCGTCAGTGGCATGCGTAGAAGCGCACGGTCCGCGCGTAAACCACGCATGGAAGAACAGAACAGACAGCGCGACAGACAGACGAGACCCAGCGTGGTGTGGGTGTGTGTGACTGGTGAGGCGTACGCACCCGTCCCTGCTCAGCCCCTCTCATAGCGCAGGAAAAACGCGGTGCGCGTGACACCCATGACAGCAGACCAGACACATCAGACAGCACAGTCGTGTGTGTGTGTGAGTGTGGAGGTTGTTTCTACACGCATCATGAGAGAGGGCGAGCAGACGGTGCGGTACGTCTGTGTGTGTCCTCTCCTGCGCCTTCCCACGAATCTGCTGTCTGCGCAGGTCTCTCTTTCTCTCCTCATTCTCTTGCTGTCTTGTCCACCTCTCTCCTCATGCTTAATTCGCGCTCTCTCCTCTTGCTGTTTGTGCAAGTCTCAAACACGCGGTCTCTCGTCATGTTCTTGCTGTCTGTCAGGCGTTCGCATCTCACATCCTGTTTTTTCTCTATGCTGTCTGTCCAGTGAAGTCCATCTGACACTCTGGTCTCTTACTGTCTGTCAGTCTCCGGACGCCAGTCCGCTCTGTGTGGTTCTTTGTGTGCTGTGGTGGTACTGGCTGCGATACGCTACTCTCCCGTCTCCGTCCTCTTTCCTAGCTGCTCCTGTCATTCATTGAACCGGAGTCAACGTCGTCCGTACATTCTCAATCTCGTCTGGTCTCTCGTCTCGCTCCCTTGCGTATTTCTCGCTTCGCGTGAATAGCATGACAGGATCCACGACAGCCACATCCTAATGCTGGTCTAAGCAGTACCCGACAGCGTGTGGCCTGTTGTGTCGTGCCTCGGTGGCTTGCGCTACGCGTCTGACCACTCTTGCTGTACCCTTGTTTCGTTCGCTTCAGCCTACTCCCACTGATCGCGGTCAGGAATCAGCGGCCTTGGTCTAACAGTCTCTCGTCCTCGCGGTATAGGTGCTCACTGCGAATACGTTGCATGTACAAAATTCCAGACACTCCACATTCGTCTTGGCTGTACCTAGAAACAGCATCGTCCTCGTCTCCTTCTGTGTGTTGCTATGAGTGTGCATCGCGTGCTCTTGACTTACGTTTTTTCCACCCTCTCCTCCGTTCCTGGCTCCAGTCTACACGTCTCTTCCTCTCCACTGCAGTCTGGCGTGCGGGATCTCTCTCGTACACATGCTCTCGCTCCCCGCCCTCGCGTCGACATGTATTATTACTCCGTCTTGTTCGTACTATGCAAGGTCCCTATCACTGCACCAGACTCAGGTCACCAGTCTCTCAGCCCTTAGGCGCTTGTGTGAGTTGTGTTCTGCGTGTGAGCGTACCCCAGGCTCCTTCCGTCGGGCCTGTTCACAAACACGTCCCCTCTCCTCTCATGTCAGCCGCAGTCTGCTCTCTCTGCTGTCTAACAGTCTCTCTGGAGACAGCCCGTGCGGTCAGGTCCATCTTCGCCGACAACGACAGACAGCCGCACACATGCACATCAGACATGCGTCGCTCGTGTGTGTTGAAGCCTGCTAGTTTCTTACCGCACTCCCGTCTCTCTCGCCTCATTCCTTCTCTCTATGTTGCGTTCAGTAGCGAGTGGCGTTGAGCTGGACCTGAACCAAGGTAACTCCAGTCATCATCCCACAGGTCTCAATCTCACCCAATCTCACGACTCTAGCTGGCTGGTAATTGGTTTGTGTTGTGCTTGTACTCCGTAACACCTCTGCTGTCATACATGCTCTCGCTGCTTCTCTCTCCTCTCCTCTCGCTTCGCTTCGCATTTTTTCGGATCGCAGACGCCCTTACGCTTGTGCTCAACAGCCGCGTTACTCTCGCCTCGTGCGCAAATCACGGCCTCTCTTTCTCTCTTAGCTCGTCTAACAGCCTGATGCCCTCACTCACGTTGGCTTCTCCGGCCGGTTGGTCGTCGTCTACACGGCGTGGTCTCATGCGGCCGTATTTTCCGTTTACCCTGCCCGGAATTATCCTCATTTAAATTTCTTTATTGGCGACGTATTCTACAACCATTACTGAAAAGGGCTCTTCCTCAATGTTGGAAAAAATCCTGAGCGATATGTCAAATAGTTGTTGGAATTTCTTCAGTAAAATAATTAAATCCACTTCACTGAAGTGATACGTTACATAAACCCCGCACTACGACAAAAATAAGATAACATGAGTATGTAAATGAGTCGATGAGCGGTCGTGCTGTTAACTGAACACAAGTTGGTCTGCGGTGTGGCGTCCGTGGCCCCTGCCACGACTCAAGGTCTAACACTGCTTCTGCACCCGTGCTGTAGGGGCCCGCATGTGGCGTGCGTACCCAGAGTTTGAATAGTGTCTATGTCTCCTGGGTATGCCGTGAACGTTCCCTGGTTACATTACTGTCGTTCTGAACCATGCCCTCATGTCTGCGATAGACAGTTCGTCGTGCGGCTCAGGTTATCTCGGATAAGCTGCGTCTAGGCCGCTCACTCTTCCCGCTTAGACTCGGTTAGTCGAGTTTTAGTGGTTAGTAGGTCGTATGGTACTGTCCCGGCACCGCGTGCCATATTACTTCATCAGTTACCAAAGGTACGTTCTGCAGTCAATGCCCTGCCAGGGAACATAGGACCCTGGTCCAGCTGCCTTAACATCACGAGATGACATAGTTCTGTCTTCCTACACCTCACCTCTCTCTTCATACGTCTCTCTCTCGTCTCGCATACTCTGCTGTCTTTAATATAAAAGTTTACTTCTCTAATATCGTTCATCTCTAACTCTCATCTTCTCTCCGGTCTGCTTGCTGTCACTTATTTCCTAGCTTCATTGACCAGTCAGACTCTAGATGGAGTTTCTGTCCCTTTCACTTGCTTACACAGCCACATCCGCACGTTTGTCAGTGACTGTCTGTTTCTTAGCATTCTCCCCTACTTGTTTCGCACTATACTTATAACTTTTAGGTAGTTCATTCTCTGCCCGCGTCTTTTTAATTCCATTCTCAAAATCAAAAGCCCCTACGCTACTAACTCAACTAAAATCCTTAACATACATTACAATGTCCTATAATTTCTTTCCTTACTACAGGCACGTACTTTAGGTGTGATTTCCGAAATGATTGGTAATACTATTAATGTCTCGCTGCTTTATATTACCTTTCCCTCTTCAGCTCTTCTTTATAATTTCAGTTAGCCTTCTCAAAGATTCTTAACGCTTTTTCTAATTTAATTTTCCTCTAATTTCTCTCATCCTTCACTATATATAACTTATCTTTCCTCACCTCTCCAGATAATCTTTGATTCTCATACATATCCCATCACAACATACTCCTCTGCATCCATCAAATCTCTTCGAGATGAGCGTTTATCCTCCTCATTTCATTTTTACTTCACTCAATCTGATGCCCTCACCTCAAACTTCTGCCAAAAATAACGAGCTACCCATCCCGACATCCCTCTCCAATCCTAGTGATCGCTGCCCGCACCTACAGACATTCTGCTCATCCTCTACGTCCACATCTCTCTCTCTCTCTCTCTCTCTCTCTCCGTGAGCATGTTCACTGTCACATTGTACCACATACATATTTATATTACAATACCGACGTGGATTTCATCTTTCAGAACGTATAAGTTCATGAAATTGGACCTAGTCAAGGTTGGTTTTGATCCGAAGAAAACCGAGGACAAGCTTTTTTACCTGGAGGGAAAATCGGGACTATACAAACCGCTAAACGAGAAAGAATTCGATGGTATAACCAAAGGCGCCCATCAGAATCTAAGAACGCTCGGCAAACTGCCACGCCAGGTACGAAACACACGCAAAGAAATAGGGCAGTGTCACGCCAGGTAC
Organism: Priapulus caudatus; assembly: GCF_000485595.1. Lineage (NCBI taxonomy): Eukaryota > Metazoa > Priapulida > Priapulimorpha > Priapulimorphida > Priapulidae > Priapulus > Priapulus caudatus. Next base: position 162,133 of record NW_014577641.1, on the reverse strand, counting down.
GAAATGGACGCAAAGAAACGGGCATAGTGTAGAAGGATGAGAATGTTCGTAAGAGAACTGCAGAGAGACTACGTAAGGGAACTCTAACGTAGCTTTCAACATGTTCCACAATTAAAAATGAGCTTTCTCCATCTTTGCGATATAGATTGGGGAATATATATATATATATATATATATAGCCAACGCCATTGACATGTTGTAGATGTCTGTTATGGAAGTCAATGCACTAAAGTTGCAATTCAAATGGTTTACAACAAGATGAGCAAGACGGCAGTTTTATAATCCTACGTACGATTTGTTTTTAAGCGAAATAAAATTGTGATTTTGAAGATTGGGGGGGGGAGCTTTATTTTAAGTGGTGACAATTTGACGATACGTTTAAGTCCCGTTAGTTCTTACTTTTAATGTAAAAAAATGGCAACCAAAAATTTTTACAAATTTTACCATAAGAAAATTCGTGACATAGTCAATTTAAAACTATACAATGTACGTAATTTTATATTTGTTTATAGATTTTTAAACATTTAAAACTGGTACGTAGCACCAATAAACTGCCATTTAACCTGAATATAATGCTGTTAGAAGGGGAATTTGCAACCTTTTAATACAAACCGCACCACACGCACGTATATCATGTTAATACGTGAAAATGTGAGGCGCATAATAATCTGGGTCAACACATTTGAAGTGTGCATGGTCTCTGAGCTAGTGTGATTTGCAGGGTGTGATATATACCTTCTACATTTTTAATAAAAACACGAGTATACGATGCTCACTGCTGCAGGTCATAGACAAAGGTCAAAGGTCATTGTCAAGTGTGAAATGCAATCGACACCGTTAGTTAAGAGTTGTTTAGCTGTTGTAGACTGCTTCGCGTCGGCGCAGAATCCGCTGGCGCTTGCAACCCTGTCCCGGGCAGCTAAGCTCGCGAATTGTCGACTGTTCAAGGCGAATGATTGTGTTGCCTCGATTCCACGAAAAATCAAACGATGCGCAACGCCGATTTTAAAGACTGGTGTGAAAGGCGCGTTGCGTTCCAGCCGCAATGTCTCGCATCCGTCGCGTACACGCGCAACTTGCCGGTAACATAATGCTCTGCAGCAAGTAAGACCTAAGAGTGCCCGTCGACTCGCGGGGTGCGTGTCGCCGTCATGTAGACACGATGTCTATTCGTGAATATATGTCATGGGGTTGCCACAACCTTCAAACGACAGTTCTCTGTGTTTCACGAGTCTCTTTGGCAAATCACTTCGAATCCAACGTTACTTCTAAATAATACCTGTGTC
>NW_014577641.1:158889-160837 GCF_000485595.1 Priapulus caudatus | reverse complement strand
TGTCTAACAGTCTCTCTCTCTCTCTCTCTCTCTCTCGCTCTTGCTGTCTAACACTCTCTCTCTCTCCTCTCTTCTCTCTCTCTCTTGCTGTCTTTTTCTCTTTCTTGCCGTCAGACTGAGTCTGTCCCTTTCTCTTGCTCACACACGCTGTGTCTGACTGTCTGTTAGACAGACAGACAGACAGACAGCGTGTGTGTGTGTGTGTGTGTGTGAGCGTACGCACCCGTCTGCTCGGCCTCTCTCATGATGCGCAGGAACAGCGGTCGCGCGTACAGCATGACAGACAGACAGACACACAGACAGACAGCGTGTGTGTGTGTGTGTGTGTGTGAGCGTACGCACCCGTCTGCTCAGCCTCTCATGATGCGCAGGAACAGCGGTCGCGCGTACAGCATGACAGACAGACAGACACACAGACAGACAGCGTGTGTGTGTGTGAGTGTGAGCGTACGCACCCGTCTGCTCAGCCTCTCATGATGCGCAGGAACAGCGGCCGCGCGTATAGCATGACAGACAGACAGCGTGTGTGTGTGTGAGTGTGAGCGTATGCACCCGTCTGCTCAGCCTCTCTCATGATGCGCAGGAACAGCGGCCGCGCGTATAGCATGACAGACACACAGACAGACAGCGTGTGTGTGTGTGAGTGTGAGCGTACGCACCCGTCTGCTCAGCCTCTCTCATGATGCGCAGGAACAGCGGCCGCGCGTATAGCATGACAGACAGACAGACAGACAGCGTGTGTGTGTGTGTGTGAGCGTACGCACCCGTCTGCTCAGCCTCTCATGATGCGCAGGAACAGCGGTCGCGCGTACAGCATGACAGACAGACAGACAGACAGACACACAGACAGACAGACAGACACACAGACAGACAGCGTGTGTGTGTGTGAGCGTACGCACCCGTCTGCTCGGCCTCTCTCATGATGCGCAGGAACAGTGGCCGCGCGTATGCCGGCAACTTCAGCTTCACGTCCGATGCAAACCTAGTCAGGTCCAGCGTGCCGTCCGCGTCGACGATGCCCGCCATGCCGGCCTTTCCCTCGTTACCTGCCGCGGATATATATTCATTATTATTAAATCTTTATTGCACGTAATTCAAATACAAATACATGTACTGAAGACGGTCTTTTTCATGGGAAAAAATCTGATGAATTCAATAGTGTTGAGCAGTTAAAATAATAACATTTCTGAGTGATACAGTACAAAACAGCACTACACGGCATGAAGGAAAAATGATAATGATAATGATGATGAGCGCGTGTAACGACTAGGTGTGGGGCCGGCTGCACGACGAAGGTAAACACGTGACGTCGTAGGGGGCGAGGGCGTGCTACTAGAGCTGATAGTGTCTATGTCTCCCTGGGTACTGCCGGAACGTACCCTGGTAACTATGGTACCATGCTAGCTGATGGTTAGGGTTAGGTTTAGGGAGTAAGCATAAGCCACTCCCTAGACTCGTTAGTGGAGTAGGCGAGGTACGGTCCGGCATATTAGATAGTACCAGGGTACGTTCCGGCAGTACCCAGGGAGATATAGACCCTGGCAGCGCTACTAGAGAGTAGTTCTTCCTACCCTATGTTGTCCAACATTTAAATTATTAAGTGCATAGCCATGTGGAAATATATAATATATGTATTTATATGTATATATACATGCATAAAGAGATATAGCTATCATACCAAGCCAGCATACAACTATAATACACTAAGCAATGGCAAATTAGGAAACAGGATCAAAATGATGTAATACGTTATGTGACATATATAGTACCAGATTATGTTATACATACATATATGTGATATAAAATATACAGATATGCACACAAACGCACTCACGCAAAACACACACGCACATGCACACACACATGCACGCACGCACACACACGCGCACACACACATGCACACACATCCCCCCCTCACACACACACACATGCACACACATCCCCCCCT
>NW_014577641.1:151120-158879 GCF_000485595.1 Priapulus caudatus | reverse complement strand
GATATAGATAGATGGATGGACGGACAGACGAACGGATGGATGGACGAATGTATGGATGGATAGATGGATGGATGGACGGATGGATGGACGGACGGACGGACACAGACGGACGGACGGACGGACGGACAGACAGATAGATAGATATAGATAGAGCTAGAGCACACAGCCGTACTACGCACCCGAGTGGAAAGCGACGTCTCCCTTTGAGAACACGTTCTCTATGACCTTCTTCTCGCTGGCCGCCTTGCTGACGTACCCGTCGTAAGCGCGCAGGGGGTCGCTGCGACTGATCTTCCCCACCAGCACGCCCGGCTCTCCTGCAACACACCGCAAAAATCTATTAAAACATTGTGATATTTCAGAATATTTTGATGGCGGTTGTCGCAATGGCCGGTTGTTCATACGGAGGCGTTTTCACTGTGTGGCCGCCACTGAACTGTTTTTTTTGTTTGAACCAGACCATAAAAATGAATAGGGTACGATTAGATTTAAAATGAGTTCACTAATGATACCTTTGGATTTTATATCATTTAATCACATTAGATGGCAGCACCATGCAGTAATAATGCTATATTTAGCTGTATTTTTGCTATAATATAGTAATATATAGTAACCAAACAATGCTATATGTCAGTAATATACAGTAATCAAACGCTACACAAGGAAAGCGTCATCGTACTCAAAAATAATAATTTTTACCGCAGTAAAAATTATTCAACCTCGGTTAATTTATGTGAAACAATGCCCCTGATTGGGTAAAAAGAGCCATAATTTAACCACAGTAAAAATAAATATTTCTGTGTACGATGGCCGACCATAGACGTCCTATATAGAGACAAGTATCCAGTGTTCTGCCGTGAAGGCCCCATGCCGCTAACGCGGGCCGGACTACTCGCGCAGTGCGCGCGCGCTCACCAGGCTGGCTCCTCACACACATGCCGTCTCTGTCGCGCTGTGGTTCGTCCGTGCCGGGCTTGACGCGCACGAGCGTGATTGGGTACGCCCACGGTACAATCACCGACGTGAAACCCACGGCTCCCACCACTCCCTCCGAGTTCACTGCAAGAGAAATCGCAGCGCGTGACCGCGGGTTAAACGAAGTCGCAGACGATGTGTTCTCTATGTGTTCTCTATGTGTTCTATACGTGTTCTCTATGTGTTCCCCATGTGTTCTCTACGTGTTCTCTATGTGTTTTCTGTGTGTTCGCTATGTCGTGAGCGAACCACTAACTAAACATCATGTAAAAAATTACGCTTAAGGGGGGCTTCGTTTTCTAGGCTCTTGTTTAGGGTCGGTGCACGAGGCACTAGGGTGAAGCGCGGCGGAGATGTGCGCGGTACGGGTGGCATCTCGCGTCGCGGCGGTCAACTAATTTTCTCCTGCATTCCATAACACGTCGAAAAACATGCCGCGTCATGCCACGCCACGCCACGCCACACCGCGCCACACCACACCGCGTACCTATGTTAGTGTTGCCCTCACGTACCTATGTTAGTGCTGCCCTCGGTCGCTCCGTAGAACTCGCCGACGCGCTGGATCCCGAAGCGATCCATGAACTCGTGCCAGATCTGCGGACGCAGGCCGTTGCCGAACACCAGCTTCACTCCATGCAGACGATCGACGGGCTTCGGAGGCTGCGCAAGCAGGTAGCGACAGATCTCCCCGATGTACTGAGCACACTGCAAGCAGATGAAGGGATGAGGTTGAGGATGAGGGTGAGGATGAGGATGAGGATGAGGATGAGGATGAGAATGAGGATGAGGATGAGGATGAGGATGAAGATGAGGATGAGGATGAGGATGAGGATGAGGATGAGAATGAGGATGAGGATGAGGATGAGGATGAAGATGAGGATGAGGATGAGGATGAGGATGAGGATGAGGATGAGGATGAGGATGAGGATGAGGATGAGGATGAGGATGAGGATGAGGATGAGGATTTAATGATCGGCTGTTGTTCCGTGCGTCGGCCGCTGTTGCGTGCGGGCCCGGTCAACAGTTGCCGGCACAGAAATCTTAACCGCGCTCGGACATACGGTCACGATATTCGGGACGTGGGGGGTAATCCAAAAACGATTGGGGATGTCGAAGCTGGAGGGTCGGGGGGTCGCAAAAGATCAAAGGTCAAGAGGTGTAAAAGCAGAGGGAGGAACATTTCACTCCTTAACTTAAGGTATAGGGAGGAAATGCAGAAAATTGCAGCAGCAAATCTAAACAGCTCGACCAAGAGCTCAGTTTGAAAATAGCTCCGGTGTATAGAATCATCGTGTAGGAAAAAGCATCACGTGTGCCGAAATGGAGGTCACAGCGCTCAAAGGCCAATGCGGGCACAGGGCAGATTTTAGACATTTTTCTGGAGGACAGCCGGACTGAGGACAGGCAGGTCTGAGAAGCGATGAAAAACTTTTTGTTCAGCCAGTGTGACTAGCATTTTTATTCTGGCTTATTGAAAGGAAGGACCATGAAAATGTACTTTCTGCCTGACATGTGAACGAGTAAGTGTCAGAGTAACTTTTGACCTCAAGAGAGCGGGTATAAACATGGATTTGTTTTACTGTTAGAAAGAATTTGACTGCCGCGCGGGTTTGCTAGTAGATCCTATACATGCCTGGATGTATGAGGCAACATGTCACAGTGTGAAAATTTCAAAAGACTAAATTTTGGTATGAAGAAGGTTTATGCCTCCTTAATCGTCTAATTTCTATGGCATTCTGTACTGTCAGCGTGTTACATGCTAACGTTATGCCACTGCAGTGGCCACATGCAGTGCCATGTGGTGATAGTACTTGCTAGTTTTTTGCCTGCATTAAATTAGATACAGGTGCGACTCTTTTTATTTCAGCCCTGTTAGCTTGCATAGCGTTAAATTGAAATGAGTGCCTTACACATATTCTGTCTTGCCAAATAGTTGTTGCTAACTACGTACGATGGGAGCTTCCATCTGGCACGAAGCTTCATCTTTAATCTTAAGACACTTAAACAGTACGAACCGCCATCTCGTGTGGCAAGCTTATAACATCCCAACGACATTCCTTTGAGAACGGTTTCCTGATTTACCATCCACTGTGCTCTTTCCACTGTTTCGGTCGTGTATGTGATACACATTTAGGACTAACAGGTCGTTTACTAGAATCTCACCACTCCACTACGGGAGTCACCGCAGTAACGCTTTAGACTATGAGCCCGCTGTCGCTCCGCGGCCACTTGCTTAGTTACGAAGACAGTTGCAAGTTAGTTTTAGCGTTTTTAAGTTATAAGAGTTGCGAGTAGTTTGGTTTGTTCGGCTCCTTTGGCGTTGGGACTTCAAACATCTTCCGACGTCCCCCCCCTCCCCGCCTAACACAGCCAACCGCTGCCGTGCGCATGGTCAGAGTTCACACGCCCGACATTCATCGCAGTCGCCCTGAGAAATCGTACTTCCGATCACCTTACACCCGCTGGCGTGACAGAATCCGTAGCTAGTTAGGAAGCGTGGCCCCTGCCGCGTGGCCCTTTTAGGGGGCGTGGCTGGGTGGGGTTAGGATGTACGATCGATCGATCGGCGATGGCGGACGGGAAGCGCGGCGAATTTCTCTTTGCTCGCGTACGTGATCGTGTCTGTTGTTTTTCTTTTTCCGCCGCAGAAAAACTCTTCTACATCTACGACGTCGGGAACGACGGGGTTGCCCAAGCGGCCGTCATCACCCACTTCAGTACGACCGAGCGCGAGTGAGCAGAGAGGTGTTGTTGGCTCCCACCGCCCCGTCCGCACGAGAAAGCAGACGATGGTGGACGGGCGTGGAGCGAGCAGAGTGGATAGGTGCGATGATCCCATTCCACCTTGATCGCCGTGCTGAGGAGTAGAGAGAGAGACGTTGGTGGACGGGATGCTGAGCAGAGTGGATAACGTGCCTGTATGATCCCTTCCACCTTGTCGCGTCGCGAGAGAGATGAGAGACGTGGTGGCGACGGTGACAAAGTAGAGCAGAGTAGGCATAGGTTGCAGATGAATACCCTCCACACTTGTCGCAGTGAACAGAAGAGAGAAAGAAGAGAACGTAAGGTGGGACGGGATTAGTGAGCAGAGGGGATAGGTGCTGATGATCCGCTCCACATTGTCGCGTTGCGAATAGAGAGAGGAGGAGAGAGAGTAGAGACGCGGCTGGTGTGTGGTATTGAGACGGATACAGTAGCAGAGTGGAATAGGTGCTTGATGATTCCCTCCACCTTGTCGCGTGCGAGAGAGAGAGAGAGACGCGGTGGGACGGGAGTGAGCAGAGTGGATAGGTGCTGATGATCCCTCACCTAGTGTAACAGTAACTGCGTAGCAAGACAGAGAAGGAGAGAGGAGAGACGCGGTGGGACGGGAGTGAGCAGAGTGGATAGGTGCTGATGATCCCTCCACCTTGTCGCGTGCGAGAGAGAGAGAGAGAGACGCGGTGGGACGGGAGTGAGCAGAGTGGATAGGTGCTGATGATCCCTCCACCTTGTCGCGTGCGAGAGAGAGCAAGAAGAGAACGTAAGGTGGACGTTGAGTGAGCAGGAGAGTGGAATAAGGTGATGATGAATCCCTCCACACTTGTCGCGTGGAGAGAGAGAGAGACGTGCGTGGGACGGACGTGAGCAGATGGATAGGTGGTGCGGATGCATCCTCCACCTTGTCGCGATGCGAAAGAGAAGAGAGAGACAGCGGTGGGACGGAAAAGGAGTGAGCAGAAGTGGATAGGTGACTTGATGATCCCTCCACCTTGTCAGCGTTGCCGAAGAGAGAGAGAGAGACGCCGGGTGGGAGGGAGTGAGCAACGTGGATAGCGTGCTCATGATCCCTCCACCGTTTTGTCGCGAGTAGCGGAGAGAGAGAGAGGAGAGAGACCGCGGTGCGGACGGGACGTGCAGCAGATGTGGATAAGTGCTGGGATGATCCCTCCACCTTGTCGTTCGCGTGCTGAGAGAGAGAGAGGAACGTGGTGGGGACGGGATTCAAACAGTGAGCAGAGTGGATAGGTGCTGATTAGATCCCATGCCACCTTGCTCGCGTGCACGGGAGAGAAGACGAGAGAGAGAGAGAGACGCGTGGGGACGCGCGAGTGAGGCGAGTGGATTAGGCTGCTGATGATCCCATCCACCTTGTCGCCGTCGCGAGAGAGAGAGAGAGACGAGAGACGAAGGGACGTGGTGGACGACCGGAGAGTGAGCAGAGTCGGATAGGTGGCCGATGATCCTCCACCTGTCGCGTGAGAGGAGAAGGAGAGAAACGTGGTGGGACGGCGAGGAAGTGAGCAGAGGTGGATAGGTTCGCTGATGATCCATCCACCTTGTCTCGTTGCGAGAAGGAGAGAGAGAGAGGACGCCGGTGGCGACGGGAGTGAGCCAGATTGGATAGGTGCTGATTGATCCCGTCACTTTCTGGCAGTGCCGAGAGGAGAGAGAGAGAGACGCGGTGGGACGGGAGTGAGCAGAGGTGAGATAGGTATGCTATGATCCCTCCACGCTTGTTTCGCGTTAGCTGATGAGAGAGAAGAGGAGACGCGGTGGGACGGGAATAGTTGAGCAGGAGTGGATAGGTGCTTGCATGATCCTCACCATTGGTCGCGTTGCGAGTGAGAGAGAGAGAGAGACGCGGTGCGGACGGGAAGAATTATTGTTTAAAAAAGAATAGTGAGACAAGAAGTGCGATAGGATGCTGAATGAAATCCCTCCACCAACTTGTCTCGCTAGCGAAGAAGAAACGAGACAGACGCAGAGAACGCAGGTGCGGAAACGGAATGTGGAGCAGAAGTGGAATAGTGCTCGCGATGAATCCCTCACGCTTATCGCAGTAAGTGAGAGAGAGAGAGAGGACGTGGTGGACGGGAATGTGAGCAGAGTGGATACGCGTGCTGATCGATCCTCCACCTAACATGTCAGCTCAGTCGCGAGAGATGAGACAGAGACGCGGTGGACGGGAAAACCATGATCAGAGTGGATAGTGCTTGATGATCCCTCACGCTTTTTGTCGCCGTGAGACGAGGAGAGAGAGAGAGACGCGTTGCGACGGGGACTCGTGAGCAGAGAATGGATTAGGTGCTGATGATCCCTCCACCTTGTTCCGGCGTCGCGAGAGCAGAGAGAGAGAGGACGCGGGTGGGACGGAGTGAGCAGCAGTCGTTTACGTCCGTGCTGATGATCCCCTCCACCTCTGAGTCCGCGTGCGAAAGATGGAGAAGAGAGAGAAGCGCGGTGGCCGACGGGAGTGGCAGCAGCAACTCAGTGGATAGGTGCTGATGATCCACCTCCACCTCTGTCGCCGTCGCGAACGAGAAGAGCAGAGAGACGCAGTGCGGGACCGGGAGTGAGCAGAGTGGATAGTGTGCTGATTGATCCCTCCCTTTGTCGCCGTCGCGTGAAGAGATGAGAGAGAGACGCCGCGGTTTCGGACGGGGGCGACGTGAGCAGACGTGAGATAGCCGTGCCTGATGATCCTCCCCTGCTGTCGCTCGCGTGCGAGTCGGGAGAGAGAGAGAGAGACGCCGGTGGGACCGGATTTCAAACATCTTTTGGTCGGGGGCAGTGGAGCAGATGTGCAAGATAGACGTGCGAATGATCCCTCCACACTTGCTCAGCTAGCTCTCAGCAAGAGAGACTGAAGAGAAGAGAGATAGAGACGTAGTATGCTCTGCTAAGGTGGGGACTAGCGGCGACCCCATCGGAAGCGTGGCCCCTCGTTGCAGGTTTACCTCGCTTGAAAAAAAAAAAAAACATAAAAAAAACGCCCACTGGCCCGACCTACAATCTTTGTTGCTTCCTCTACCTATCCCGTCACCCCCACCACGGGACGTCAGGCACTACAAGATGTTGAAATCTGGTGCCTGCATGATACCCTACTCACACAGCCCGGACCTTAGTTCGCCCTCACTCAAGCGTCGCGTCCGACACGCCAGAGAGGAGACAGAGTGACAACCGGGGTGGCGGGGTGGAGGGTGATGCAGAGTGCGATAAAGGCGATGCTCGATGATCCCTCGCACCTCTGTTCGGCGGAGATGGGGTGGCGAAGAGAGAGAGTGGAGACGCCAAGGGGGGCGGGGGGGGGGGGCGGTGACTGGGGATGGTGAGCAGAGGTGCATCTGGATAGATTGCCCAGATGATCCCTCCAACACTAACCCTGTCGCCGTGCCCCCTCGACCCCCCCCAGAGAGAAGAAGAAAGACCCCCCCCCCCCGACCCGCCACCCCGCCCCGCACCCCCGCCACCCGCCACGACGCCCCCCGGCGTGGACGGCGAGTGAGCAGACCCGTGGACTAGCATGCCGATGACTCCCATCCACCTCTGTCCGCGTGCCGAGAGCTAGTTTTGACCCCCGGGCTGCCCGCAGAAGGTACCGTTGTGAACTTGGACGCGGCTGAGTGGCATCTGCGCTAGCACCCGGCTCGCGCCGGCCGTCGGACGGCGACGCGAGCAGACCGTGGATACCCAATAGGTGTATGAATGATCCTAATCCACCTCTAAAATGTTAATGCGAATGCGAGGAAAGAGAACGAGAGGAGATAGAGAGAACAACGCAGAACCCCTCTGGGGAACGGGATGTGAGCAGAGCCCTCGAGGTCGGTTGTAGTGTGTTCTGTATATTCTTCCTTCACTCTTGTCTTGCGGCCTTGGCGACGAGAGACAGAGAGAGAGGATCGCGTGTGGAGGAGATTGTGATGCAGGAGTGGATTAGGTGCTGATGATATTCTCGTCCACCTTGATCCGCAGTAGCGATGAAGTGGAGAAGAGAGACGAGGAAGTGAAGTCTCTTTAAAAA
>NW_014577641.1:149685-151110 GCF_000485595.1 Priapulus caudatus | reverse complement strand
GCGGTTAAGATTTTGTGCCCAACTGTTGATGCCCGCACGCACAGACGGCCGGACGCACGGACACACGGACGATCATGCGATTCTACAAGCTGCATCTGACTACGTCAGGTGAGCTAAAAACTCGAAACTAACTTGCAACTCGTGGTAACTAAAAACTGAAAAACTAAACACACGCCTTCCACAGCTGCTGCAACTTGTTATGCTAATTCGCGCGGCCGCCGATCGTGCATTTTAAGTGAATGGGAGGGTCGAGAGGGGATCGGCTGCAGGGGTGGGGGGAGTTTAACTTCTTACGCTCCACGTAACTTCAACTTTGAATGTACAGTACATGTAGAAAAGCTACCGAGCTGGAATGTGTGGTGTTCCAACGACAACAGAGTTAAAGTTTTCCACCTTTTCAGCTGGCTCCGTTTTTTCGTCTGCTACTGTTTACTGTAGTTTCAATGTACGAAAATCAGGATCGGAATTTAATTTGCACGACGTATATAATCAAGTCGATTAATTAAAATGCAAACTCATGCAGGCAAATATCTATGTGAGCAGTCACTTTCATAGGGTAAACATCTTGTCTGTAAAAGACACGTTTGGCATTTCTCTTTAGTGACAATTACGTTGTGAAACCACCACTATCGTACATGCTCCTGGCTATATAGGACACGACAAGGGTTTCCCCCTCGAGTGATCTTTAAATAAAGGTTCGACGAAACCTAAGCATGTGCGTCACTCATCGCGGCGTTCCCACGACGACGCCCCGTAACCGCGGACGCCACCGTTAACACCCGTAATGGCGACGTTACCGTGACAACGCCCCGTAACACTAACGCCAACTAACACTCGTCGCGCCGGCGGCGGTTACCGGTGAAAGAAGGCAGCTGGAATGCGGGAGCAGGAAGCTTGGTGGTGGTGGCAAGCCCAGCATCCAAGCAGCTCGCGAAGCTAGTGGCTTCATCGCTCAGGCCGCCGCTGCTGTGGTACTTGATGCCGGGCCTCAGCTTGTCACGCACGGCCCTCACCGCTGCAAGAACGAAGAGCGCCTTCACTGTTACTATACACTATACCAGGAGTCCGCGGCAAAATGAGGGATATCCGCAGTCTGAGGTTTAAAATTTAAGATTCATGCAGTAACCTGAAAAAATATGGTAGTTCTGTGAGGCCGTGCTCCGAACGAACTAAATAGTATGGCAGAATTTTCAGGGAGTCACACGGACTCCTGCACATGTCAAATCAGGGAGTCCGACAGTAAATCATTTCGCACCCTGCTGTTACTATATCAGGCTTTCAGATTTGAAAAGTACAGGAGGACTACTAATGACTCCCCTAGAACACCATAGGGGGACTTTTCACGCTCCATAATCACACCCTTAAGAGGCATGATGAAGAGCTCCACTAAAAATCACACTTAAAAGGTCTGCCATTCTTAAAAGG
>NW_014577641.1:141689-149496 GCF_000485595.1 Priapulus caudatus | reverse complement strand
CAGTCTCGAGCTTTAAATTTAAGCTCATGCAGTTTTTAGCACGTCTGCCAAATTTTTTTTGGGCATTACCTCCTGAATAAAATAATGGCTAGTTCTGTGAGGGCCGTGCTCGAAGCAAACTAGTTATGTAGTGGCAGAATTTAGGCGAAGTCAACACGGACTCCTGCACATGTCAAATCAGGAGTCCGACAAGAAATCGGGAGTATTTGACTCCGGACTCCGTTAATTTTCGCACCCTGCTGTTACTATATAGTACTAAACACAGTTCACCCTCTTTAATACTCCCCCGCCCTCACGGCTGAAACAACAGAGACCCTTTGACTGTTACTCCTGTTGAAAAATGTTGCAGGGAAGGACGATCGTTTGCCATCATTACTCACCGTCGGTCAACTCTTTACCGAAGATGATGAGCTTCGCGTCTGCCGAGGCAATGCAGTGAGAGAGCGATTCCTCTCTCAGGTTGAAGTTTATCAGCGCAGTTATGACTCCGATCTTAGCCAACCCTGCAAGAGGTTCGTTTCAACTAATTAATGAGAAAAAAAATCGTATTAAATTCATTTAGTGACGTGGATATATTTTGTGTGTGCATATCGTGTTGGAATACATCATAATCTATTATGATTTATTATATCCTAAATATATATATATAGGATATAATAAATCACAAATATAATATATATATATTATATCTATTATCTTATGACCTATAGGTAAGTTGGTACGCTCACTGTGAATTCACATGTGAACCGTTTCAATTGCACTCAAATATCCCCAATCGCCAAATCATCAACCAAACCATAAAAACCAAAAATCAAAAATTCGAACATCGTCAATGCGATCGGAAGTTCCTAAATCAATATGTGTCATTATTACAATTACAATTACATTTTATAACTAAGACAATTTGTCATTATTAACGCTGAAGGGGTCGTATATGTAGTAGCCGAGGTATCGGCGAGTATGTCGCCTACGCCTACTCCCTAACCCTAACCCTAACACCCTAACCCTAACCCTAACCATATCAAATAGTTACCTCGGGTACATATTATATGCCATTATACGACAACGACCCTTCGTGCATTATTAACCCCTGATGTAATGTGACGAGTGTAATGCGTAATGTGCATACCCAACCAGATGCAGATGTATTCTGGCCGGGATTCCATGAACAGGGCGATGACGTCGCCATGACGATATCCAGCTTCGTGGAAGTAATTGGCTATCTGGTTCGAGTATTCGTCGACCTGCAAAAACGATACGTTACAGCCGCATGGACATCAGAAGCTTCTTCTTCTTCATCTTCTTCGAGTCTGGATCTGGAATTTATCCGTTTAATTTATCACGTCAGAAGCAAACCCGTGAAATAAAGGATATTATGGCCTCGGTGTCGGTGCTAACCACACCGAGTCGTCAGCAACGGCTTTGGTCATGCAATGGACATTAAGTATCGAATACAGGCAAACATGTGTTGCTTCTTTATGAAGTTTGGTAGCAATAAATGTTATATAGCAGACACCTGCCTATTGAGGCCAATTTTGGCATTTCCCCCTGAGTGGCAGTAACACAGTGAAGTCAACATGCAGGCAGTTATACCACTCCGTGTACTCTGTATACCACTCTGTGTATTACACTGTATATACCACACTGTATACCACTCTGTATACTACCACACTGTATGTATACACCACACTTTATACTACCACACTGTATACCACACTGTATACCACACAGTAATACCACACTGTATACTACGCAGTTATAGAACGAACACGCGTCTACAAAGGAAACCCCTTCGCATCTCCTTCGAGTGATCCTCACACATCGACTGTATACTACGTAGCGTACCTCTCTGAACGTCATCGTCTCGTCCTGGTAGTAGCAGGCGATCTTCTCTGGGTGGGCCTGCCATGTCTTCTTCCACAGCGTGGGGATGCTGCTTCGCTGCTTGTAGAGTCGTCGCGCGTTCAGGTTAACGGTCAGGTACCTCTTCAGCGCTCTGCAAGTAGTAAGATATACTGCAGGGTGCGAAATTAATGCGAGACCGGAGTCAAATACTCCCTGATTTACTGTCGGACTCCCTGATTTGGCATATGCAGGAGTCCGTGTGACTCCCTAAAAGTTCTGCTATATACTAACAAGTTCGTTCTAGAGCACGGCCTTACGGAAATACCGTATTTTATTCCGCAATGTCCAAAGAAAATTTGGCAGACGTGCATCGCATGAATCTTCAAAATACGCACATGCGTTATTGTTGTTGTGCTTTAGTTTTGAACTTCAGACTGCGGACTCCCTCATTTTGCTACGCCGGACTCCCTCTTTTTGAGGGCAGGGAGTCCGTTGGACTCCCTTGTTCAAAAGTTAATTTCTATACCTGATACTGTATACGCTGTATATTTCGCGATGGTTTAATTTTCGCGAATTTCGCGAACGTGTCCCCGCCCGCAAAAATAACAACACGGGAATAATTCATACCGAATAATACCGAATAATCCATAATTCACCGACCGTGAAATTAGCCGCTTGCGAAATTGTCCGTCAAGTCTGAATTAACGAAAATATCTGTACGCGAAAAATATGGCGTATACAGTACGTTGCAGTGGCGGGCGCGTCCAGGCAGCGGCGCTCGTTAGTCGGCGCTCGCTAATTATCCTCGTGTCATTAATTAAACATCGTTAATTATCCTGTTGCTAAAACGGGGAATGTGGAGTCGGCAGGGGGCGGGGTGGAGGGGCAGCCAGCAACAAGGCAACACGACAGGGGCGGATCTAGGATTTTTGAAAGGGGGGTGTCCAGGAAGAAGTAAAGGGCGCTTTTTCCTGCTTAATTTTTCTGGCGTTTTAATAAGCTGCCGAAGGTAGCTTATGCGACGTCGCCACTTAGGTGGGGTTTGGGGGGCCTCCCCCAAGAATTTTTTTACAAATTGGTGCATTCTGAGAGCATCTGAGCAGTAATTATTTAGGGCACTTTGAAATTAAAGGGGGGGTTCGGACCACCGGACACACCCCGGGCCCCTAGATCCGCCCCTGCATGAACCACTCAATGGCGAACAAATCGACGGGCATTCAACAGGACTAGCGGTAACGAGAACGGACAGATGACATGATCCCGGATTACAAGGTGCGCTGCATGCAGGACCCCTGCGAGGACGGATGGCAATAACAAACGCTACGACATGCCAACACGCCTAGGATTACCGGATAAGTGGACCGCAGTGGTGGTAGAGGATCGGTGATTCGAAGGGGGATCACTTCCGCGTTACCAGACATGTACAGCTCTGGATATTTTTACCACGATGGCGCTTGGTTGACAGACACAGCAGGGTGCAAAATTAACCCGAGTCCGGAGTCAAATACTCCCTGATTTACTGGCAGACTCCCTGATTTGACATATGCAGGAGTGCGTGTGACTCCCTGAACATTCTGCTATATATACTAACTAGTTCATTCCAGAGCACGGCCTCGCGGAATTACCATATTTGTTCAGCAAATCTTTAATTTTGAACTTCAGACTACGGACTCCCTCAGTAATTTTGCTGCAGACGCCCTCTTTTTGAGGGCAGGCAGTCCGTTGGACTCCCTTGTTCAAAAGTTCATTTCTACCCATGCTGTCACAGACATTAGACGGATGCGCGGTTTAGAGGTATGTTGTACAGGGGACCCCCTAGCTGTCATAGAAGGGAGGTATTAGAATTATCTACAGTCCATGAACGGAACTGTAAAGTGGAGGCCCACATGCATTACTGCTAACAACATGCACCACTGATGTGTATTAATCCATATAGTCTACAGTAGCGTTAATATATACCCCCACATAACATAGGCAGCCTCCTGGTATATTTCGACCCCTGATATATAATATAATATAATATATATATATATATATATATATATATTATTATATATCAGGGGTCGAAATTCACTATATATAGTGATTGCGCAACACAAGTGATTTTCACCGAACGCAAGCGATGTTTCGTAGCAACTTGCGGCTGCCGCAAGTCAACAATATGCCGTATTTAGAAGTCACTTCAAGTCAGACCCATTTTATTTTTATTTCTGTACGAAATTGAAGCGTAAATGACTCTGAATCAGAGCAGGTAGACACAGAAGACATAGAATAAATCATAAACTAAAACAGGGAGGAAGGGAAGTACTGCCAGTTTGGAGAGCAACAGAGGTAGGTGCAAGTAAATATCTCTTGGTGCAAGTAATTGTTTAACCTAACTTGCGGCATGGGCAAGTGTGTTTTTTAGCGAATTTCGACCCCTGTATATATACAGGGTTATATATAATACAGTCAGTAAACCACCCCCACCCCATCCCGCACTGCAGCTCTAGGAAATGTTTGTGTATGGCAAGACCCACAGACAACACTGTATTATTCCTACAGCTGCCTCGATGCCACATGCACCGATGACACTTTTCACACATCTCACAGATCATGACATCCCTGAACCACCCATACTACAGTCACGAGCAACGGCTCCAACCAATCGCAGCACGGATTGTGGGAACATATCCGAGGCTTTCACGCATAGCGAGAGATGATGGTAAAATGAGTATCATCTAAGAATCACCATCTATGCTCAATCCCAGTTTGGGACCACGGCCCTCATTTTCGCAAATGTGCTAAACTAATGACAGACAGGATTCTTCTTCAGGGTGTTGCTTATTCACATCCATCACGAAATATGGGTACCATCTACGGACGAAAAACACGGGTTTCAAAACCAGGGTCCAAACCCCTGCTTGGGCCAATGTCTGTAGTACTGCACGTGATAGCTCTAGTACTATAGCCCACGTACAGTTGCCACTGCCAGCCTGGTAGCACTGGTAGCACTGGTAGCACCAGCCTGGCAGCACTGGTAGCCAGCGGCAACTGTACGCGGGCTATAGTACCAGGAGTAAGATAATATAGATATATAAGATCTATATTATCTTACTCCTGATAGTACTAGAGCCACAGGCACTTGGATCGTCTCAATAAAAAAAATAATGGTAATGGTAACGTTGCGTGTTACGTGCTGCGGCGGCTGCAGTGCAGTGCTGTACAGCTCAGGTGCAATACTGCTTGTACAGGAAACACGAGTATTACAAAATGCTCATCTGCAACACACAAGTACACCGAACGCCCGCCCGCTCTGTGCTGTGTGCACAAACAACATGATGAATAAGAGAGTTCTCAAAATGAATAAGAGAAAAAAAATTTTTATTGAGACGTTCCAAGTGCCTGTGACTAGAGCTATGCACGTGATAGCTCTAGTACCTACTATAGCCCGCGGATAGCTGCCGCAGGCAGCCCTACATGCTATAGCCCTACTATAGCCGGCCTGCGGCAGCTATCCGCGGGCTATAGAGTATATAGCTCTAGTACTATAGCCCGCGTTCGATTAACTGCCGCAGGCCTGCGCGGAGGCGTTTCAATAAAATATAATGCCTAAAATTAATATACGAAGATCTATTTATTACAGGCAAGTTTTCTACTCTCTTCTCCTATTATTGCCGGACAATTTCTGCAATTCTGTCCAAATGCTCAATCTGCCAACACACTGTCAAACGCTGGCCACCGCACGCTGATAGCTGCTGCCACACGGACACATAATATATAATATATTTATGTCGTCAGCAGGCGAATAATTTTCCCGGTAATCGCATGCGCAATCGCGATTATTTTCAGCCATTTGCTACGCAATTTTTTTATGGAATCGCAGTTGTGCCGCAGTGCCAGCCCATGCGGATTAAACGGAAACATACATGTTTACAATTTACTTTTATTGCTCGGGCTGCTTTGCCGCGTCAATTGAAATGCCACTTACGCCGCATTTTATGATTTGTTACCCCCGGCAGCGTGCGAATCGCCTAGTGTGTCCTAGCTTAAGCTAGCTGTGCTGCTCACAGGCAGGACACGATAACACGCCAAGCATGCACTGCGGTGTAAATTTGCACGGAGATGTCTGAAAAAATGCTATACCACAATTTATACAATTGCTATGCAAATTTATTTTGTATAGCACATTTGCTATGCATTTTATGGTGGAAAATTGTTCCCTGGTCAGTGGTGCATGCAGCTACCGTGCGGTGTACTTGGGTGCTGCAGATGGAGAATTTGACGGGATTTACAGGTGATTATAGGTGAAATAGAGTAGAGAAACATTAAGACTTTGGTAGTAAATAGATTTCGTGTTTATTTACCATTATATTTTTTTATTGAGACGTTCAAGTGCCTGTGCGCGTACAGTTGGCCGCGGCGTGCACACTGCAGTTGCCGCACGCTGCCCAGCAACTGCACGCGTGCTATAGTACTACTCTACTACTAGAGCTGAGAGGGTCTATGTCCCCCAGGGTACTGCCGGAACGTAGCCCTGGGTAGCGAATCCGTAATACGGACGTACCTGGTACTAAATTACTATACTATAGTACTATCTAATATGGCCGAGACTGTACCCTCCTACTCCACTAACGAGTCTAGGAGTCGCCTACGCTACTCCCTAACCCTAACCTAACCCTAACCATATCAGCTAGATAGTTAGCAGGGTACCCAGGGTACGTTCCGGCAATACCCTGGGGGACATAGACCCTATGAGCACTACTAGAGCTAGGTTATTCAGTGCTGAAGCTAGGAAATTGTTGTAGTCTGCATTCAGGATTCAACATAAACCGACCAGGCTCTCCGACTGTTACACGGCGGAGGAGGCCTCTCGCCACGTAGTGTTAAGCGAGAAGGGAACTTGTGGCTAGGTTCAACATAATCTGTTTCGTGTTGATATTTATAGAATCATATGATACAGGATTTTCTATTGGGGGTTACAGTCAAGGATTGATAAAAATTTGTAACCAAACACTGTGACCCTACCCTGTCCTGGTCCCTGGATGATGGATGATTTTGTCCACCTCAGCACTGCACCTGGAGGATGGACGAGGACCGCCCCTCACATTTCTATGCCCTCTTCGGTCTCCTATAGGCTATACCTCTTTAATTCTATGCGTATAAAATACGTTGTTAGTGAAACCATAGGCACCAACATATAAAAACAGAAATACACTGAAAATAGGTATTGCTTCAGCTCCGACTACACTCCTAATCCTATGCCCTAGTGTGGTGTGGGTGTGTCACCAATCGGTGAATCGGATGATCGACTCTTCCCGTCATTCTAGAAAGAGTTCTATCTATCTAGAGCTGTTGAATGGTCCGAGGGTTCCCGATTGGGTGTGTCACTAGCACTGATCTCTATAATATATATATATCTATATATATCTATATGATAATATTATAGAGATCAGTGGTCACTACTCTAGTAAACAAAAATCAAAATCACGTCTGACGGCGAACAAGAGAACAGCTCGGAGTACACCGATATCCGGAGGCATTAGTTTGTTTACAATGCGTTTTCAACGTAGGTCAAGGACTACAACAATTTCAAATCACTTACATCATTTTGCACTGTTTTGAACCACAGATGGCGTAGGAGATATATAAGTCGATAAGAAGGCGATGGGCCGCCTCTACTCTACTAGTACTAGTAGTACGACGTCGTTCATGAAATCAAAGTCGTCTGCTCTCGCTGGGCTCGCTGCATCGCCAGGACAGTTCACAGAACGAGGAACAGCAAGACGATGCTCAAACTCGCGATATTTGCAAGCGTAGCTGCTGTGCTGTGGGGATATTTCTCAGCCCCCGTCTGGCTATGCCTACTTGCCGTCTTCGCTCTCTACCTGGCGAACGGTGGGTGGAGGTTTACGAGAGCTGTCGTGTTAACGTTGCCCCGCGATCTAAGGTAAGCCATCAAATTCAAATTCAAATTCAAATT
>NW_014577641.1:135502-140152 GCF_000485595.1 Priapulus caudatus | reverse complement strand
AACTTTGGTAATAAATAGATTTCGTATTTATTTAGCATTATATTTTATTGAAACGCTCCAAGTGCCTGTGTGTATGCGGGCTATAGTACTAGAGCTATGAATAACCAAGCCCTTCTAATTACTAAATTTCATTTAAATTTCTTTCTAATCATCTAGCCTTGTATATCTAGCTTATAGACAGCCTAATCAACTTGGGAAATATGGGAAAGTCAGAATTAATGCCAGCAATACACACCCTATATTTGCCATATTCATAACAGACGAATTAACTCGCCCATTCATGCAAAATTTTATGCCTAAATCATGGGAGTTCACGAATTCTTCTAGAGGGATGGCAGGGGTCAGTGAAGGGTTAATCCTAGATTATATTATATTATTTGTATTCATGATATTATTGCAGATGATGAACAACTATTTTACATTCTCGGCTACGTTCACCGATCTACTGTTTAAAGGCTTCAACGCAAACACTACTGGTGGTAAGAAAACTACTTATGATTAATATATTATGCAAAGAGCATACCACTTAACTAAATTTGATGTATCTCGTGACTATATGGAGATATCCTTTTTCTCACTGCATGACATTACTTTGTATAAGGGGTGAATGTTTCTTGGTAATCTTATTCAAATTCAAATACATTGAAAAATATATATCCAATATCTACTAATTGCCTCAATACAAAGTACTATCACCGGTGAATATGTGATGTGCACTTCATTACAATTTACACGCAGTATCTGATTTCCAGTGATGCCAAAATAATTTCTGATGTACACATCGATGTCGTCCCGATACTAAACTCGGCACACGCGATCGCACTTAAATTTGATAACTTGATAATTATTTTTATTTGGTAAATGTGCATATTGACATCAAACCGATACTAAACTCCATCTCGATCCACCGCGGTGAAAATAACAATTTTTGATTACGATGGCCAACCATACATATCTACGTCAACTCGATACTAAACCCGGCACGCGCGATCGCGCTTAGATTTGTCCGATCGACTCTGGAATTCGCTCGCCTTGCAGGATTCGTGGCGACGGCGGTCGGCGTCGCCTGCCTGGCCATCCTACATGAGGCGCTGAAGTCCTACCGGAGCGTGCTGCTTCTCCGCGCGGATGAGGCGACTCCAGCGAGGGCAGGAGGCAAGCGCGGGAAGCGACCCGCAGACGAACACACGCCACTCATCCGATCCGTGCTCGCGTCGCAGCGACGCGAGACACACTCGTGGAGAGCGAGGTACGGTGTGCGCGCGCGCAGTCGTGCGCCGGGCATATATGGCTGCACTCGTTTTTAGCTCACCTTGACATCGTAAGTTAACATCTTGACATCTTGACTTAGTTCTCCCATATATACTCTTGTTTTATATAATGTAGGTGGATAGTTGCTGAATTACAAATGACTTGTTGGCACTCGCTCATTTGTGTACTTTTTTGTGGTGAGCCATAGTGTCACTGACACTTTAATTTGTGATTTTTTTTACTCTGCGAATTCCTCGTGTTTATCCTTTTAAGTTCTATCTTACTAAATCAGCATTGATTAGTGTGTGAAGTAGTGTGTAAGTTTCCACATGATGGACAATATATATTTGCAAGCTATATGCGATTAATCTATGCAAAGTTCAAGAGACATTGAATGATATAGGTGTAATAGGCCAAATATCTACTGAATTCCCTCAATACAAAGATGACTATCACCGGTGAGATTAGGGTGAGAGGGTGGCACCCTCTTCATGTACAATTTACATGCAGGTATAACCTTGATTTGCAGTGATGCGCAAAATAGATAGGCGCTGATGTACACCATCGACCCGTCGGTCGCGTATACTAGAAGTCGGCGACATGCGATCGGTACTTCTTAAAGTTTGATGAACTTGATAATTATTTTATTTGGTAAATGTGCAATGGCGACTCAAATGAACCATAGCTGAAACTACGATCTGCGATGTCCATCCGCGGGGTGAGAAAAACAATTTTTGATTACGATGGCCAATACCATACATTTCTACGTTCAACTCGATACTAAACCCGGCACGCGCGATCGCGCCTTAGATTGTCCGATGGATGCTGTGAATTCGTGCCCCCTGCGCCCCCCCAGGCCTTGGCAGGATTCGTGGCTCAACGGCGGTCCCGGCGTCGCCTAGCCTGGCCATCCTACATGAGGCTCTGAAGTCCTACCGCAGCGTGTCTGCTCATCCGCGCGGTGACATGAGGCCGACTCCAGCGAGGGCGGGAGGCAAGCGCGGGAAGCGACCCGCGACGAACCACACGCCACTCATCCGCATCCGTGCTCGCGTCGCAGCCGACGCAAGACACACTCGTGCGAGAGCGAGGTACGGTGTACGCGCGCGCAAGTCATGCCGCCGGGCATATTATTATGGCTGCACTCGTTTTAGTCGCCTATCAGTCGTAAGTTAAACATCTTGACATCTTGACATTAGTTTCCCGATATATACTCTTGTTTTATATATGTAGGTGGATAGTTGCTGAATTAAAATGACTTGTTGGCACTCACTCATGTTGTGTACGTTTTTGTGGTGAGCCATAGTGTCATTGACACTTTCATTTGGATTTTTTTTACTCTGCGAATTCCTGCGTGTTATCCTTTTAAGTTCTACCTTACTAAATCAGCATTGATTAGTGTGTGAAGTAGTGTGTAAGTTTCCACATGATGGACAATATATATTTGCAAGCTATATGCGATTATATGGTTATATATTATCATAGATCCTAGGTCAGTGTGGCCCCCTTGCATTTATGCTCCTTCTTGTTCTTCGTTTTTAGCTCATCTGACATAGTCAAACGGCTCGACGTACGGATTCGAAAGTCGGGACGTAGGGGTAATCCGAAAACGAGTTGGGATGTCGAAGCTGGGGCGTCAAAGGTCAAAGGTCAAGAGGTGCTAAAAGAAGGGGCATACATTCCCTACTTAACTTAGTCTTAGGTATAGGGAGAAAATGCTAGAATGCCGGCCACAAATCTAACCACGACGCGACCTTATTGCTGCTTAATATTTGGTGTATAGTGTGTGATGGGCCAGGAAACCTTCCACCAGGTGCGAAATTGGAGGTCACAGGTCAAAGGGCAGCTGGGGGAAAGATCAGATATCAGACATTTTCTGAGGACATGGCCTAACGGACAGAGTGAAAAACTTTTTTGTTTTCAGCCGCTTGACCTACCATTTTTATCACTTTATTGAAAGGACCATGAAATGTGCTTTCCACGACGTGACGAAGAGTGTCTGATAACCTTGACCTTCAAGAGGGGGCTCTTAAACATGGATTCCTGAACTGCCTCAATGATGTCACAGTGTTCTCATATTCATGGCCACATCCATAATCTAGAAAGCCAAATAAGCCTGCATAGCCCAACGGGTAACAGTAACCGCAGAGGATTACGGCTCAAAGGTCCTTGGATCAAATCCCATCAGATTTTTTATTATTTACCTGTTTTCTGTATTTTTCTGTCTTATATCCATTTAACTATTTTTTTCCAATTAACGCAAATATTTACATGATTATTTACAACAATTTAATAAACAACAAATAATTTTTACAAATAAAATTTTTTTTTAATAGGTTAGGGTTAGGGTCACAATGCACCATAAAACAGGAGTTTCAGGTACGCGATTTGTATCAACCAATGGAATTTGGGAGGTATGCAGAATGCAGGTTGCTGAAATGATGTGTACGCAACTGCTGTATCTGCATATCTGCGCCTAACAAATGTGTCAATACGCACGACTGAAATTTTACGTTTCATAACCGTAGCAACACACGTCATAAGAGCCAGTCGCTCTGCGGCTCTTGTTTGCCGTATTTAGTTACTTGCATGCTAAACGTAATTATGATGGGTATATATAATATAATCATAGATCGGGCGGCGCCCGCGTCGCGTTTACGCTCGTTCTCGTTCTCTCTTGGTTTTCCCCGCAGGTTGAGCTACCACCTGCTGCACGCGCCCTGCAGCTAGCGCTACAGCTGCAGCAGGGGCGTAGCTACGGGGGGGGGGGCACGTGCCCTCCACAAATTTTTCGGTGCCCCCCCCCAGGTGCCCCCCCACACTAAAAATTCATGCTTGATAAAAAAAAATTGAATTAAAAACAATGCGTTAGAACAGTATAATACAAAGAAAGAGGGTTCGAACCACATCTCAGTAAAATTATATATTGTGCCCCCCCACGAAAATGTAAGGCCCCCCCCAGTGCCCCCCCCGGGTACTGAAGAAAATCTACCTTACGCACTGAGCGGCAGCCGAGGTAATGCACGCGCGTGCCAGATCGGCACCGTATCATATCATGTTGCGTTTACGCCCTTAATTCTTTTTCACAGTCTGGAAAAATAAGCTGCTTGACTCAAAAATTTTAACCGGGAGCTATTTTGAGCCTCACGAGAGCTATTTCGAGTTTGAAGAGCGAATCGCTCATCGCTCCCGTGTATTTTTACCCTGCCCCGCAGGTTGGGCGTCCACCTGCTGCAGACGTTGCTGCACGCGCTGCAGCTGACGGATCGCCTACCTACTCATGCTCATCGTCATGTCGTACGACGCCTGGTCCTCGTCGCCGCCCCGCGGTCGGCCGCCCCGCGCGATACCCGCGTTCGGACACGCCACCGCCCACGCTCGGTCGCGCAGACGGATCGT
>NW_014577641.1:129469-133176 GCF_000485595.1 Priapulus caudatus | reverse complement strand
AATATGGTATCAATATTATCAATCAGATCCTATGTCAGTCCGCCGCGGACGACGACGCAAAGCGGAGGTCGCTTGCCATCGCCGGAGGCGACGCGCCGGACATCTCGCTGAGTGTCACCACCGCGGACGCCGCGTGGCGGAGGTCGCTTGCCGTCGCCGGGGGCGACGCGCCGGACATCTCGCTGTGAGCGTCGCTGCCGCAGACGCCGCGCGGCGGAGGTCGCTTGCTGTTGTCGGGAACGACGCGCCGGACATCTCGCTGTGAGCGTCGCCGCGTGAATCGTGTAGAAGTCTACACCAGACAACTTCTAGACGCCATTTGTTACCAGTGTTAACATTTCATGATTTTTACATTAAAAACCTATAGTTAATGGCCAGTTTCATTATATTTTATGCGTTTTTTAAATCGGGAGCTCGTCGGGCAAGTGAGTGTGCAATCTTTACTTGCCCGCAGAGATTTCTACGCGTCTCGGGCATCGGACGCGCGGCTAAATTCGACGACTGATGTATGTATGTGTATCGTATATATATATATTTATATATAGAACCGGTTTTGTTTGGGGTTTGCGAGATGCTTCGACGAATTGGACACATTTTTGACTTTGGAAGGTACAGGTCTGAGAAAACGTTTCAATGGCATAATAGCTCTCTGCGCTACCATGTGCATATATATGCGTACTGCGCACTCCTGTTTTTACTGTGATTTTTTACTCGGCGAATTTCTCGTGTTTCTCCTTGTGAGTTTCACCCTACTAAATCACCATTGGTTAGTGTGTGAAGTAGGCCGTTCTGCTGAGATGTGTAATATACTAGCGTGCTGCAGTTAAAAAGTCTTAGTTATAATGTGGCTACACTGGCTTCCAACTTATAGGATGCAACGTCGTTTTTGGATATGTATTTTTTACGAAAAAAAGTGCATCCTGTAAGCAGCGAAATGCAATATATATACCAGAAGGAGCAAATAATAACAAAACCTCTCTGTTATAATTCGCTCATGTTACTATAGAATGTACGTGGTACCTATGTGGACGATGGGTATCGGCTCAAGAGAGTTGCCGACTATCAACTCGGGAAGAAGAGTAGGTGACAAACTATGTGATACTCAGTGTTTTGAATTTGAAACGGTCTGCCCCTAGAATGCTATTTCCGGTTTTATATGGAGGGGGTTTTGTTGTCAAAGTGCGATCCCGGTGAAAGGTGGCATAGAATGCGTGTTATGTTTTAAGCGATATGGGTACAATCACGTTTACTGATCCCTACGTGTAGTTGGGCAATTATTCCATGCTTTTTCTATTTCCCGTGAAAATTTTTATTTGTCTTCATCTTGGATGTTGTTTTTTGCCCATGTTACAGAATTTTATATAGCGTAGTCCATTTGAGTGCCATAAAAACATATTTGTAATATGAATAATGTGCAAATATATAAAAGTATGTTGATTGAAACATTTTTTACTTGGTTACTAAAGGTAGCAATACAGGCCAGTGCAAAACAATCTAGTTATAACTTGCATTATATGGTTATAAAGCACCCAATTTCTATCCAATGGGTTGCTCTTCTCTCCCATGTTAATGTGGGTGGGTCAATGTGCTAGCCCAGTAGCTCTAGGCCGTCCAGGCCTCCTCTTTAAACATGATATAACTACTGATGTATAAGCTAATATATATATAATTGAGTTACAAAATTTGTTAGGTTAATTATATGGTTAGGTATAATTCATTACGTTTGGTACATTTTTGTAGCAAACTTGAGGTGCATCATAGATCAAGTATAATTTAACTAAGATTAAAAATAATACCAAAAGCTATAATGTTATACTTGTGAATTTATTAGATTGGTGTCATTATGATGTTGATGTGATAACTTTTGATATGCTTTAATGATTTTTGATGTACAGACTACAGACAGTATTAAATACGTTGAATGGCCTAGCATTTCGCTTGCATGCATAGTCTCATTGGTATAATCTGTAATCTGTATGTAAATTTATATTATATCACAAATTAAATGATTCCAAAGAATTGTTTATAACCAGAAGCTTTTGTTTTGTGCTCTGATTTATATAGTTATACTATTATATTGCAATTTTGTCCTATCTCATGAGTGAAGTTAGTAAATCACTAAATGTCAAATTAAATGCATTTCCAGTCTTAACAATGGGTACGTGTGATATGGATAATGCTAGTAGTAGTAGGCCCTATATATGCGGCATCGGGCATGAGATAACTAATACCATGATTTATTATAACTATTAATTATGTATAGTACTTCCACTAGTGCTAATAGTAATATTAATAACCTTAGTTAATATTAATAAGTAGTTACTAGTAATACACGAGTAGGAAATAATTCAAATATACATGTAGTACAGGCTACTGATGTAGGCCTAGGTACATCAACTTCAAGTTCAAGTCATCATGATCATGTACCGTACATGGCTGGCTAGCAGCATTGCGATACCTTGCAGTGTGCATGCACAGCTAGTTTTTACTCGTCGCACTTGACATATCATATAATACATTTTGAATACACATAGATTCACGGCATTATATTATTAGTTTATCCGCCAATATTATTCGACATACCGCCCCGGTATGCCATCTTCAAGTTTCTCTTCTTGAAGTTCTTCGTTTGGAAGTCTCCCCCTTCCTCTTTAGACTTTAGTTAGGCCTAGTTGAAAAGTTGGGGCTTTTTCTACTGCAGTGTTGATCTGTCCATTAGATCCACTGTGTCTCTTTCCGTATACAATATAGTTTCTTTGACTTTGAAGACTAATAAAGTAATATTTACGTGGTTAGATTTCTTTTTCCTTCCCGTCTGCTAGTTTTTAGGTAGACAACAACATGCAGTTCAATTGTTTTAATTTGTGTGACGCACGGCGTGGCGTACGGTTTCCACGTGACAGTGACGTCATATTGTAAATAAACAAATACACGTGTTGCGTTGTGATGGAAATACGCCTATTTTGGAAACATAGAGATAATACGTAAATTGATGCTTATACTTGATCTATTTTATATGAACACGATGTGTTTTTGTTTTAAATAGACGTATATTAACCGAATTATTTATTTTCAGCGAAACTCTTATGTGTGCAAGTTATATAGGTTCAATATTATAATGTATAGGTATCAAATCCGTATATCATAAAATCGTATTACTATAATATTATTACTATTAGTATTAGTACGTATATAAAATCACTGTGCAACGTCAGAGTATCGCTACGCAAGTATAGCCTTTTCACATTATAATAGTTTGGCTGTAATTTATAGGAGAATCTATTTCACTATCGCTGTTTTAGACTGACGCGCGGGTAAATTAAGCCACCGAGATGAGATAGGGTACGTGAGAAACAGTGAGTGCATGCACGCACGTATGCCTCGATGGAAGGCGTGTCCATTTGCAGTCCCCTCTGTCAGCATCCGAGTTGCTGGCTGGCTCTGCGCAGGAGCTTGGTAAAGGGAACGGGGCAGGCGCAAGGCGAGGCGAACAGATGTAGTCACCCAGTCACACGCGACTCTAACGCTGATAAGACCACTGGCGATGGTAGGGGCTATTATATACTAGTATAATATAATTATATATATATAATTATATAATTATATAAATAATTATGAATGTAGAAAAATCGAATAATTTAGGTGTCAATTTTTTCTAGGCCCTATTCATAAATCGCTCTCTCTCTCTCTCTCTCTCTCTCTCTCTC
>NW_014577641.1:128221-129459 GCF_000485595.1 Priapulus caudatus | reverse complement strand
ATACATATGTATACCCCACCTCTCTCTCCCTATCTCTACCTCTCTCTCATCCATCTCTCCCGCTCTCCCCGCATCGACCGCCAAAACAACTGTAGGAATCACCATCATCTCCTTTCAGCCAATCCCCGGCCGACCGCTCAAGTCCTCCTCGACCGGAAGACAAGAGAGCATGCATGTGCTCGGGGTCGCGCGCTCGCGTCGCTACGCAGAAGATAGCGCGACTCAGCAGGTGGTGCCGCCCAACACCCCGTTCATCGAGCGCGTTGCCGTGGCAACGGACGCCGTCGCCGTCGCGATGGAGGCGGAGGACTACGACAATCCGGCGCCGTCACCGGCCGAGAACAATCGCCGGGAGGAGGTGGCGCCACCGCCCAACACGCCGCGCGAGGAGCGCCCCCTGACGGTGACGGTGAGCGGCTCGGCGCTTCTCGTCGCCATCGCCAGGCTGTCGACGATGTGCGTGCCGCCAGGTGGCGCCGAGGAGATGCAAGGTGGCGCCGGGACTGCTCGCGAGGAAAATGCTGCGACACCAGGTGGCGCCGGTGCTCGCAGGGCAGACGAGGAGACACTAGATGGTGCTAATGCAGTAGCAGAGGTAGCGTCCTCTAGCCACAACGAGAAGACGGCTGCAAACGAAAAAAAATCCTCCAATGAACAACCTGTTAAAGAACAACCTCACAAAGAGCAACATGTTAAAGAACAACCTGCTGATGAACAACCTGTTAAGGAACAACCTGCCAAAGAACCTGTTGATGAACAACCTCCCCATGGACAACTTCCCAATGAACAGCCTCTTGAGGAACAACCTGTCAATGAACAACCTCCCAAAGAGCTACCTGTCGATGAACAACCCCTCGTGGACGAGGTCTTCGACGGGATGGGGTTCGCGCCGCCGGCGTTCGAGGGCTGTGACGACAGGGAAGAGGGCGTACCAGAGGGCGCCAGCTGCCGCTCGACCTCGCTGACCAAGCGCGCGTCCGAGGGCGGTTTCACGATCAGCGCAGACCCGCCGGACAACCTGTCCGACCTCTCCGAGGAGATGTGATGGAGCACGGAGGGGAGAGGGCACGCGGGGAGGAGATGTGATGGAGCGGGGAGGGGAGGAGGGCACGCGGGGAGGAGATGCATGTATACGTGGGGGGAGGGGGAGCGTATGCGTGTGTAGCAACTAACAACTATCAACACAGCTATAACCCATTTCTCTTTTTCTTTCTCTCTTGCAAACTCTCTCTCTCTCT
>NW_014577641.1:125290-128211 GCF_000485595.1 Priapulus caudatus | reverse complement strand
ATACATACTGCATGGTCAATGATCCATATCATTCAAGGCATTTCCAAAATCGGTAATGCACGCCTGTGACGCGCGATTTTCGACAGCCGACCATGAAACATTAATTACAAGTAATAATTAGTATGCGTTGATGATAGGACTTCACTCTGGTCAACAGGTAGCCTGCCCGTTGTCAAGGTGTGGGATTTGTTGGAGACGTACGCACGCTCTTCGGTCGGCCTGCCGGAAGATTTCAACAGTCCGTGGTCTTACCAGCCGTCTCCAGTCGACAAGAAGAAACGTTACGAGAAATGGTAAGTTATAGCTTCTTTTGTTTAGCTTTTTTTAGCGTATTGGACTTCTCTCCCTTCCTCTTTTCTTTAGTTAGTTGCAAACTTGAGGCTTTTTCTACTGCGATCAGCAGTATTGATCTGTCTATACTTGATCAACTTTGTCTATTTCTGTCTTCGATATAGTCCCTTAGACTTTATCCCATTATTTTCCCTTAGTAAAGACTAATATTTACGAGGTTACGGGGTGTGGTACCGACTATATTGCTGTCTATAATAATTATAGGATTTACCATCAGGAGTAAATCATCATCAAATTTGTGATTATTTATTCCTGCTACTATACTGCGGTATTGATTTGATTATCTACTTTGACAATATAGTGCACGTTGACAATATATCAAAATTCAAATTCAAAATTAATGATTCAACACAAATCAAAAACAATCCGGCCACTCTCGTCACACACAGGAAGCAGAAAAAGGTGAAGAAGCAGGATCGAGAGCAGACGATAAAGTCGAACCTGACCTCTACTAGCACGGCGAGTTTTCAGGTGCTTGCTCCAGAACTACCGGACGCGAGCAGCCGCAAGCAGTTCTACACGTGGGTGCCTCCCTCGTCGACTAGGAAGCCCCTACATATACCAGCAAAGTGAGTGCAATGCCGTCAACGCGAAACTCTAAACGTGAAGCAACTACACACAACGTGTACCTCGCACATTTAATCTTCGCAATAAATATTGTATGGCTTATAAAATAATATATTATATATATGTGGGGGATGTGTGTGTGTGTGTGTGTGTGTGTGTGTGTGTGCGTGTGCGTGTGCGTGTGTGTGCGTGCGTGCGTGTGCGTGTGTGCGCGTGCGTGCGTGTGCGTGCGCGCGCGCGTGTGTGCGTGTGTGTATTTATATATTATTTTATAGCTGTTGCTAACATTTAATTGTCTCGTTGCAGTTACACTGATAGGCAAATTGGGTAATAAGTCATGTCATCCCTGCTGCTTTCAAACAGTGATTCGTGTATTGCATGTTTTTCTTTTCTCAGAAAACCTAAAGAGGTGCATGTTAGAGATTTAACAGGAGAACTGATGCCCAGTGACATGGCAAGCAAGCATGTCTGTAGAGTGCATGTATGTTCCGTAGTAGTAATAGTAGTAGTAGTAGTAGTAGTAGTAGTAGTAGTAGTATAGTTATTAGTGGTGAGAGTGAAGTAGTGAGATTAGCAGCCAGATAGTAGCAGCAGCAGTGGCACGCAGCAGCAGTAGCCAGCAGCGGCAGTAGTAGTAGCACGCAGCCGCACATGGCAGCAGCAGCAGTAGCAGCAGTAGTAGCAGTGCTAGCAGCAGCAGTAGCAGCAGCAGCAGAGTACAGCAGCAGCATGGCAGCAGCAGCAGTTAGCACACCCAGCAGTATTTACGCAGCAGCAGCAGTGCAGCCAGCAGCAGAGCAACCGATACGATATTTTTATGTAGTGTGTGTATTATGAGCACTACTCACTTATTCCCTGGGACTCCTTATACTGACGATAACCATAAAGTTCTATCACTAAAGATAATAGAAATGTCATTATCACCTCGATAGAATGCTTGTCGCCAACAACGTACAACGTGTAACATGAGACAAAGAGAGCGCAATTGTGCCCCGTCCTTCTGGAATTCGTGTACATCTTCACGATAGCAGAAGGCTTTGATCATTTTTCTCTCTCACTGCAGCGAAAGAGCAACCGCTCACAGGAGGGGAACTACGAAGCGCACGGCTACTGGAGTAGAGTTCTCAACAAGATTTACGGGTATAGGTAGGCATGCCGGTAATAATGTACGCATTCACACAAGTTACAGTGACTGCAGCTATTGTCTGGTTATAATATATACTGGAGTCGAGTTCTCAACAAGATTTATGGGTAGGTAGGTGTGTCGGTAATGCAGGCAAACACACAAGTTACAGTGACTTCAGCCAATATCTGATTGTAACACTTCATTAATATTAGTAATAAATCTTTATTGCGTGTAATTTAATACAAAATACATGTATTGAAGACTTTTTGCTTTTTCAGACATGTTGCTAATTTTCTGTGGCCCCGTTGTCAGAAACAAAATCTGTCTTAACGTTAGCCTTAACATTGACTATAGCTAGCTTTTCTACTAGCTTATCTATTCTAGCTTATCTACTAGCTTTTCTCGTAGACCGGACGCTCTACGTGACGCTACGTGCCAGAATCTCGTAACTTTAACATCAGGAGTAGGTAATAGGGAAATTTAGGAAAATTCCCTATTATCTACTCCTGTTTAACATGTTTCTGTCGGTGAGGTGATGAGAAGATAGATGAGAAAAAGGTCGTCGAAATGAGAAAAGTTAATGTTAAGACTAATGTTGATTTGTAAGAGAGGAAGGAGATTTTGTAAGGAGATTGTCATTTTGTATCTGACAACCGGGCTCCGGGTGTGTGTGTGTGTGTATTGCAGGCTGGATGACATGCTGAACATGCCGGAACAACTCCTGCTCCGGATATTAAAGTCTGCTGCTCATAGTCAGGGAAGGTATAACACACACACGCACACGTACACACGCACACGCCTACGTACGCACCCACACACGTAGGCACGCACAGGCACGTACGAACGTACAGGCACGCACGTACGCACCCACACACGT
>NW_014577641.1:119485-125280 GCF_000485595.1 Priapulus caudatus | reverse complement strand
GAGAGGATAGATGACGAGAGAGAGGACGGAGAGAGAGAGAGAGAGAGAGAAGAGGTAAGTGGGGATGAGAGGAGAAGAGATGATGAGAGGAGGCAGAGAGAGACGGAGGAGAGATGAGGAGAGATGGCGAGACGGGTGAGAGAGAGAGAGGAGGCGACGAGAGAGAGAGATGAGAGAGGAAGCGAGAAGAGAGAGAGAGAGAGAGAGCGAGTGGAGAGAGAGAAGAGAGAGAGAGGGAGAGAGACTCGAGAGAGAGAGAGAGAGAGAGAGGAGAGAAGAGACGAGAGAGAGAGAGAGAGACGAGAGAGAGAGAGAGAGAGAGAGATGAGACGAGAGAGAGAGAGAGAGAGAGAGAGAGAGGGAAGCAGAGAGAGAGAGAGAGAGCATGACGAGATATATATAGGAGGTAGAGATGAGTGATATATTTTATATTAAATTAATAGAAGCACCCGTGTATCCCGCAGGACCGGTTGCCGTAAACGCGAAGGGGGCGCCACTGCGGAGGATGGTGAAATTCTCCATCGCCGACTTCGTGCTCCAGCGACCAAGGGGGGGGGATTGGCGGCAGAACGGAGGTATCAAGCGGGAAAGTATTACGGCACGGCGGTGGTGGGGGGATCATTTAGCATGTATGGTTTATGCGTTGCATTGAAAACGCGTGTATCTTGGTTTGATCTACTCCGTGATTCAGCCGTTTCTTCATCATCTTTCTTTCCTTTCTATTTCTTTTCCTATCCTATCTAGCTCTCTCTATCTAAATCTAACTATCTATCTATCTATCTATTTCTGACTATCTATCTATCTATCCTATCTACTTTCTCTATCCTATCTAGATCTATCTATTCTTATCTATCTATCTAGTCTATCTATCTATCTATCTATCTATCTATCTATCTATCTATCTATCTATCTTATCTATTATCTTATCTATCTATTCTATCTCTCTCTCTTCCTCTCTCTCTCTCTCTCTCTCTCTCTCTCTCTCTCTCCTTCGCTCTTCTCTCTCTCTCTCTCTTCTCTCTCTCTCTCTCTCTCTCTCTCTCTCTCTCTCTCTCTCTCTCTCGTCTCTCTATCTTCTCTCTTCTATTAAATATATAGATATATATAGATTATAATATATTACATACATATACATTACGTATACCCCACCTCTCTCTCACCTATCTTCTCATCATCTTCTCGTCCGCTCTCCCCGCAATCGACCGCCAAAAAAAACTTTAGCGGAATCACCCATCATCTCCTTTCAGCAATCCCCGGCCGCCGCTCTTACAAGTCCATCCTCGACCGGAAGATCAAGAGAGCATGCAGCGTGCGATGTGCTCGGTGCGCGCTCGCGTCGCCTTACGCAGAGATAGCGCGCTCAGCAGGTGGTTGCGCCCAACCACCCGTTCATCGAGCGCGTGCCCCCGTGCAACGGACGCGTCGCCGTCGCCGATGGGGCGGAGGACTACGACAATCGCACCGTCACCGGCCGACCGAGAACAATCGCCCGGGAGGAGGTGGGCGCCACCGCCCAACACGCCGCGCGAGGAGCGCCCCTGACGGTGACGGTGACGCGGCTCGGCGCTTCTGCGTCGCCAATCGCCAGGCTTGTCGACGATGTGCGTGCCGCCTAGGTGCGCCGAGGCAGACGCAAGTGGCGCCCGGGGGAATGCTCGCGGAGGGAAATGCCGCGGACACCAGGTGGCGCCGGTGCTCGCAGCGGCAGACGAGGCGGGAGACACTAGATGGTGGCTAATGCAGAGCAGAGGTAGCGTCCGTCTAGCCACAGACGACGAAGGACGGCTGGCAAACGAAAAAAAATCCTCAAGGAACAACCTCCCGTTACAAGAACCAACCTCCCAAAGAACAACCTCGCTGGATGAAACAACTGTTAAGGGAACAACCTTGCAAAGAACTGTTGATGAACAACCTCCCCATGGACAACCTGCCAATGAAACAGCTTCTTGAGGAACAACCTTGTCAATGAAACAACTCCAAAGAGCTCCTGTCGATGAACAAACCCCTCGTGGACGAGGGTCTTCGGACGGGGATGCGGGTTCGCGCCGCCGGCGTTCGAGGGCTGTGACGACGGGGAAAATGAGGACGTACCAGAGGGCGCCGGCTCCTCACGCCCCCGTCGACCTCCGCTGACATGCTGCTGGCGTCAGAGGGCGGTTCACGATCAGGCGCAGGGGACCCGCCGGAAAACCTTTCCCGAACCTCTCGAGGAGATGTGATGGAGCACGGAGGGGAGAGGTGGCCGGCGTGAGAATTTAGTGCGTGGCGGAGGGGGTGCATGTGTGGCGTCGGGGGAGAAGGGTAGCATGGGGGAGGGGAGCGTATGGCGTGTGAGCAACTTAACAACTATCAACACAGCTATAACCCATTTCTCTTTTTCTTTCTCTCTCTTGCAAACTCTCTCTCTCTCTCTCTCTCTCTTGTCTTGGCAAATTCTGCTCTCTCTCTCTCTCTCTCTTTTCTCCTCCTCCTCTCTCTACTCTCTCTCTCTCTCTCTCTCTCTCTCTCTCTCTCTCTCTCTCTGTCTCTGTCTTGCAAATTCTTTCTCTCTCTCTCTGTCTCTGTCTGTCTTGCAAATTTTCTCTCGCTCTCTCTCTCTCTCTTTATCTCTCTCACCATCATTTTCTCCCACACTCTCTCTCTATCATTTTCTCGCTCTCTCTCGCTCTCTCTCTCTCTCTCTCTCTCTCTCTCTCTCTCTCTTCCCCTCACCCTCCTCCCTTCTTATTCTCAGCTCATATCTGTCACACTCACTTTTTCTATTATTCCTTCTACTACTAATAACAGTGTGACATATGTAAAACGTATGCAGTCGTCGAGGAGACCTTTAAACTCTCGAGTAACCTGATAAAAATGAATTATCAAGCGAGTGATTGTGTCAACATGCAAAGTGTAATATAATCGTGATTGCACATTAATCCAATAATAATCGCATTACGTGTGGTATTGATTGAAATAGCTATAAATAGCTTGTCTGAAATCTATTCATCGGCACTGCCACACTGGTGGTTTTGCTGCGAAATTTTTTCAATTGTAGTTTTTGTCACGTGCGTATATGTAACGAAAGGGTAAAAACGAGGACTTGCTTTCAATGACAAATCTATTTGCAATTAAAACTATATAAATAACAAGAGATATAGATTTGCGTTATCATCACAACATCTCGACAACTATGTATGCACCGTTTAGACGATACCGATTCTGCCCTTCAGCTGACCTTCACTGAACAATCCACAAGCACTTCAAAGATATCGCCAACATTCTATATATTACAAAAAATTGCATAAAAACCGTGAGATCTGTCGCAAAAGCTTAGCACTCTTACATCTTCATCCGCACTACGTGACGCCACTATATTCTGTTAGCATTTCTGTATTCAGAAAAAAGCAACAGGTCGCTTCGTGATTATCGTGTACGTAAACGACATTTACAAAATGGCCGCACAGAAACAAATTTAAACACACTCTTACATCCTCATCGCACTGCATGACTTTGCTACATTCTGCTAGCATTTCTGTCTTAAAAAAATCGAGAGGCTGCTACGGGCGTATCATGTGTGTTTAAAAGACATCTACAAAATGGCCGCACAGCGACAAATGCACGACGGTTTCACGCAAACGCGCGACAAGCTGCCAGTAAGACAAACCGCCCGCCTGGCGACGCGGCGTGACAGAGAGACTCGACCGCCGCTAGACGAACTACGCCCCCCCCCCCGGGGAGGCACTCACCCCACATTATGGTATGTATGTGCCACTGCGAAGTCAAAATTGGGGTCTCTGGAACTAACTCAGACCTGAAAATGGGGGTCTCTGGAACTAATGTTTGTCGAATGTGGGATGCTCTGGAAATGTTCGAAAATGTAAACTTGCGATGCTCTGGAACAAGATATTCTTAAAAATGTGATGTACTGGAACGGAAGTTTAGGGTGAAAAAGGGGGGTCACTCCCGCGGCACATACCTACCATGCAATATATATGGAGTGCCCCCCCCCCCCCGGGAACTACGCCCGTGTGGACGACCCATTCGTGTCTTCTTTTCCGCGACGCGCATTCGCGGCGGTAAGACGATGTGCAACGCCTTCCCCGACGACCCGACGATGACTTGACCGCCGCTAGACCACCGCCTACGTCTGCGATGATGACTCCTCCCTATCCTCCGCCGGCGTCGTCGCGGCAACCGCCCCGCGTCTTCGTTCGTCCTCCTCCTCGTCGAGTCGCGCGAGGTACGTGTGCCGCCGGTGCTCCGCCGCCATCCACGCGCGCTGGCAGGCCTGCGTGCGACGCGAGCTCACCGTGTAGCCTACGCCGCAGCTCGCAAGCACCGGCGCGAGGATGTAGTACTTAGCTCCGTACGGCAAACTCGTCCTCAGAAGCTGCTGGGCGATGTAGACTCCCGTGAAGCCTGCAACGTCGCAGACGATCAGATCGTGTGGTCGCTCGCGGCGACAGGGGCAGCATCGTCCCCCCTTCCTCACGAGAAATCGTGCGCGAGCGGGTGGAGCTGATTACGCGTGAAGAATTTTATACTTTGACTTCTGTAGGCTGAATTCTATCGAATTTCTTTGAGCATTTACTGTGTTAACCTCTTTCTGAAAACTGAAATTTTACGCTAGCGTTCGTGTATATACTCACTGAGAAATGCCGCTCCTGTGCCAATCATAAATGCTCTTGACTGACACTTGGTATACGACTTCAGCCCCTGCAAGAACGAAATCGTAGATGCGTGCATAAATAAGTATTTTAGTCACGTGCTAGTGAATCTGTAGTGCATGTAAAAATACACAATTATATATGCAGCCATATGTGACAATAATGGACAGGGCCATGGCTAGCTAAAGGAGTGGCCCAAGAGGGGACAGTTTTTCTCCAGACAAATGTAGATAGTATATTACACAGCCAATTGGAAAATTTCGACGGTAAACTACCCAGAACACAAACCGCAAATCGTTTTGCCCCTCGAGGAAAACAAGTTACCGTATTTACTTGTGTATAAGTCATACTCGTGTATAAGTCGCACCCCGTATCTTGCCTTGAAAAGTTGGTACAAACATTGGTACGTTAACAAGATTTCTTAGCCTCGTGTATAAGTCGCTCCCCTGATTTTTTTTATTGAAGTTGTGTAGAAATGAGTGTGACTTATATACGTGAGTAAATACAGTAGCTACGCCCCTAATGGGAGAGATCATCACAATATGCACTACTGCGTGCCCCGGCAACGTCTGCCATGTTTAAAGACATAGACATTGCGTAGATTTCACTAGTATTGCACACAAAAAAAAGAATCTCAGACTCACGGGATGCTTTTCCGAGTATTGCTCGGGAACTCTACCGATATTATTCATCTTTCGCGAACGTATACGACTTGAGCGACTATGAGGGGTTGAACTTCAGGCACTTGACTTGAGAAGTTTTTTCTATGAAGGCGGGTCCATGTTCACCTGGATAAACACAGATAAAACCATAGAGGATTATTAAAATGAGATCACACAATAAATACGCAAGGAATCAACAACAGCAAATTATGGGGATATACTAATTAGAGCACAAAGGGTCGTTGTCGTATCAGGGACTACATATATGTACCCGAGGTAGTTTTAGGTTATTTAGTATTATGTTTATATTTTTATATGAGGTATAAAGTCTTAATGTTTCTCTTCTCTATATCACATGTAAATGCCGGTCAAATGCTCATCTGCAACACACAAGTACACCGCACGCTAGCTGCTGCACACTGACGCTCAAGGGGTCGTTGTTGTATCAGGTACTACAGATATGTACCCGAGGTACATATATGTA
>NW_014577641.1:116136-118564 GCF_000485595.1 Priapulus caudatus | reverse complement strand
CAAGTGCCTGTGATCCTACCTGCTCTTCATTCATACTTCAACATCATCAATGGGCGCTGCCATATTTACAGTGACATCACAATTCACAAAACGTCATCAATTAATCCGCGACCACTAGAAATTATTTCCAACTACCTTTCTAAAACATAGCGTCACATTAATTCAAATTATACCGAAACTTCATCGGAGTTTTTGTATAAATCACAATTTTGAAACCAAAATTCTGCGCGGTTTGTATAAATAAACAAATCGGGATTATTTCGTCTTTCGGCATCGGATCGCGACAGGCGTTGCGCGGCCATTTCTCTGAAGCCGCGGGACGGGGATGCAGCGATCGCATGTGTAACTTGAGTGCGCGCGTGCAGGAGAGACACACATAGAGAGAGGGAGGTGAAGCTCAATAGTAAGGATCTACGGCGTGTTTGGCCGACACAGCAAGTCTCACCCGGCCGCGATTAGTAAAACTCTAAACGATGGGGAAGAAAAATAGCAAACCGAGGCAGGACGTTGCTAAGAATTTGGCGGAGAAGACGGTATATTAATGAAGACCCGTGCGATATTTCAGCCGCTTGGTGGTGCTGCAATAAACTTCGGTTCTACTCCGGTCGCTGTTCGCTTGTTTGCGTGTTTGTTTACATAGTGTAATCGTAGAGCAGAGCACTGAATATCAACATATATGTTATCAATGTTTATATACGTACTCTGCGTATACTTTTACTGGACTCATCAACTAACCTCACCCATAATGAACTGGAGAACAAGCGAATAGCTAGCTGGAAAACAGTGTAAACTAATGAATAAAATACTCCCAACTCTGTGGACTAGACTCAAGACTGGCATACGTAGCCTGCGGCAACTGTACCCACACGCATCATACGGCAGTTATCAATCGTGCCTAGCTGCAATGATGCAGATTAAGTACACGTCATTTGAATGCAGTAGATTATTTACAATAGGAAATTACTGATGACGTAGCTATGTGAATTTATCACTTATTTGGTTATCTGATTAACTATTCTGGTACATAATAAACTATAATAATACTAGTATAGAGTTCAGTGTGCTCTAGCCATAAATTACCTTCTCTCTTCTAACTACATGGGTTCACCTACGATGTAAACAGTTGTAGAGAAGATCGAGGCAGGCGAAGTGTGCCGCAGCTTATGTACAGTTGGATCTGGATAAGGGTTAGCCTTTAATTTTGTAATATTTCTTTTAATAAATATTGACTGGGAATATATATACTATTATAGTCTGTACTTGGAATTAAAATTACAAACGTATTGTTGTATATATTTGGCACACATACAAATACACATATATAGGTAATCATTATTGATCTTGATATGTACGTCGAGAAGCCTCAATAGGTGAATTACGACGGGTTCCCACCCGGAGCGCTAAAAGACCTTAGTGTCGAGTTTTGATGCCAGATTGAAAGGTGTCAGGATCTTCAGCAGAGATGAGTGCTTCCTCAAGGAGTCAAGGTGATTCCACTCCTTAACTGTCCTCACGAAAAATGAGTTCTTACTGTTCAGTATGACTGAACGGAACTTTGAAACACTTCGAGTGATTTATATAAACTGATCGTTCTACTAAGTTTATGGTTTCGTACTCGCGGTTTTGATTTATCGGCGGGTTTTGCGGATAGGTTCTAAAGAAGAACTTGTTTCCTGAATGAAGTTTTATATC
This sequence comes from Priapulus caudatus, assembly GCF_000485595.1. NCBI lineage: Eukaryota > Metazoa > Priapulida > Priapulimorpha > Priapulimorphida > Priapulidae > Priapulus > Priapulus caudatus. Next base: position 116,872 of record NW_014577641.1, on the reverse strand, counting down.
ACTTTGCTATCGCGTAAGGCGTTATTTTTTACGATGTCGTAGTTTCGCCTTCGGAGTTGTAGAATCGTGTCGGTTACATAAAGAAGAACTCATTTTCTGAATGAAGTTTTATATCACTAGAAAATGTAAGCGACATGCAGCACGCTGAAACAAATGAAAGGGAAATAATGTCAATACAGTATAACGATAACTATCAGAGTTCTCTCTCTCCGTTAATATAACTAAATTGACAATATCCCATAATTGTACAGGTTCCAATAATTTATCAGGGTGTAATGCCAGGACTGAACGCTCAATCACCCTGTACATAAACACTAAATGCGATTCCTTCTTTCAGGTTTCGAGACGTGGAAGGTTTAGAGAGTGTAACATAGGAGTAACACAGCCATGATCGTGGGATGCATAGTCCCTTGTTATAAACTTTGTGGCTTGGTTTTGTATACACTCCATAGCCTCCAAGCTATCAATATCTGACCCGTAGTATGGATTCCATACTACTACACCATATTCGAGTTTCGAACGAACCAACGCTAGATATGCCATACGTAATTATATATTTGAGCCTGAACTTGTGCATAGTATTTATGACAGTTTGTGGGGTTACGCTCATAGGGTCTATGTCCCCCAGGGTACTGCCGGAACGTACCCTGGTAACTATCTAGCTGATATGGTTAAGGTTAGGGTTAGGTAGTAGGCGTAGGCGACTCCCTAGACTCGTTAGTGGAGTAGGCGAGGT
>NW_014577641.1:110548-112644 GCF_000485595.1 Priapulus caudatus | reverse complement strand
ATGCATGCTTGCTAGCTGGCTTGCGTGCGTGCGTGCGTGCGTGCGTGTGTTCGTGGTCGTGTGCGCATGCGTGTGCGCGAATCTAACCTGCAATATCATGCAATGCTTGAGGGAGGGTGGGAACGGACGCGGGGGTGGGGGCATTCCCAGTTCCCCGTGGTACAAAAATATGCCATTTCCCAGTTTCCGAATCACTTTAAAAATGCAACTATCCCGCGTCCCGTTTGACTTCCATTTACGAATCATGAAATTGTTCATAAGTTCATCCGGCATTTCCCAGTTCCCAGATAATTAGAACGTTCCAATCCCGCGTCCCGAAAATAACCTCCGCCACCCATCTCCCTCCTCTTGCATGCTCCTCATCCTCCTCCTCCTCCTCATCCTCCTCTTCCCCAATACTCGCGTGCGCGCGTACTGAATTTGTGTTACGAATTTCCTCCTGCGATTCACAGGTGGCGACACTGTTCCTGACTGCAGTGACGTCAGCGGCGCCGGCAGACGAAGCAGGCAAGGTCGCGGTGAGAGTGAAGCGCCACGTGCTTGGGACGGATTTCTGCCACATCGTAGATCACATAGAGGATTTCCTGCACTGCACTTGCTGCAAGAGAAGACGCAAGCGAAATGCGGGCGGTTCGATATGCACAAAATTGTGCGGCTACATAGGGGCAAACTGCATCACCACGTGCTGAGAGTAAGATCTCTGAACACAGATGAGAACGACACATCGACACACGCCTAAAGTGTCGCTACACTAATACAGCCAAGGCCGGATTCAACTAGTGCGGAGCCTGGAGCATATATATATGTTATGAAGGGGTTGGGAATTTTTTCTTTTAAAGACAAAAATTAAAACATAAATTTAAGTTAATCTAAATCTAACACATTTGTAATGGAATTACTGACAAATAGACTAATGTCAGCACTCATTATTGTATCAGGTTTACGTGTATACTAAAAATAAAAATAAATGTTGTTTAAGCAAAATCTAACTATTGATAGACTCCTGATATTACGGGGCCCCTAAAACCGCCGAGCCCCTAAAACCTATATATCTATTGTTATACTACTGGTATACTACTGCTACACTATTACTGTATTTACTCTCTATCATTCTATACATATTTTATTATATATATATATATATATATATACATAATAGATGCTCGCACGCACACACGCGCACTCACGCACGCTCGCACACGCGCACACGCACACGCACACACACACGCGCACGCACACGCACGCGCACATAATAAACGCATAACATAACATAATAATACATGCACCTAAAGATTCTATAAAGATGAAAGCGCTTGTGTAAAACTAAATGTCGCTTCTTTTTTTTATCTATAACAACTGAATATTGTGCAACTTTATTATTATTTATTTATAAAATCTTTATTGCATGAATTCAGATACAAATACATGTACTGACGACACTTTTTTTCATGGAGAAAAAATCTGATAAAAGCAATAGTATTGAGTAGTTGAAATGATTAAAATTTCTGACGGATACAGTACAATTACAATGCTATACAACATGAAGAAAAAATATATACACAAAAAACTTCAGCATATTCTGTACTAGTAAAGTAATTAAGACAACATGAAGGAAAAAATAGATACCAGAAAAAAAACGTCAGCATAGTCTATACTAGTAAAGTGATTAAGGTACACTTTAACATCATTTTGTCACTCATACGTACACCGTTATATACATATTACACAAACATACGCACACATACAAACACTTATATTTATATAAATATGGACATACTGATAAATGCACTAGTGTAACTGTTGAGTAGTTAAAGTGATAGATCTTCTGAGTGATACAGTACAAAACAGTGCATACGACATGAAGAAAAAATAGAAACCAGAAAAAAAACTTCAGCAAAGTCTGTACAACGTCAAGTAAAGTAATTAAGGTGCACTTTAACATCTTTTGACACTCATACGTACACCATTATATACATATGACATACATTACATATTTCATACACATACGCGCGCACACACACACACTTACATTTAATTAAATAAATATAAACACACTGATAAATGCAAGTGTCGAGTAGTTAAAATTATAAATTTTC
>NW_014577641.1:105669-107120 GCF_000485595.1 Priapulus caudatus | reverse complement strand
GTAAGTTCTGTGGTCGTCCGGAACACGTCAAATACGTCTACATACGTCAATATGCGTTGGAGATAAGTTCGATATAAGTTACACATAGGTTCAAAGCACGTTACTCATAGGTTAGAAATATGTTTTGGGTACGCTAGACATTATCTCGACGTATTTCGACTTATGAGTAACTTACAAGTAACGTGTGTGAACGTGTGTCAACGATCGCATAACTTACCTACAACTTATGGCCCGAGTATGCGGGACGTATGAGCATACGCTGGCATACGTCGAAAAACTTTGTGCATGCACAAAAATTTTCGACGACCTCGCCGTACTACGACGTATACCAGCATGCTTCAGCGTGCTCTTAACTTGCGAATTTCCTCCTGCGATTCACAGGTGGCGACACTGTTGCTGACTGCAGTGACGTCAGCGGCGCCGGCAGACGAAGCAGGCAAGGTCGCGGTGAGAGTGAAGCGCCACGTGCTTGGGACGGATAGCTGCCACATCGCAGAACACATAGAGGATTTCCTGCACTGCACTTGCTGCGTCAAACCAGTGTCAAACGTCTCAAACAGAAGACGCAAGCGAAATACGGGCGCTTCGATATGCACAAAATTGTGCGACTACATAGCGGCCAACTTGAACTGCGACTGTTAGATGTGCTGAGAGTAAGATCCCTGAACACAGATGAGAACGACACATCGACACACGCCTAACGTGTCGCTACACTCCTACAGCCAAGGCCGGATTCAACTAGTGCGGGGCCTGGAGCATATATATATGTTATGAAGGGGTTGGGAAATTTTTTTTTTAAAGACAAAAATTAAAACATAAATTTAAGTTAATCTAAATCTAACACATTTGTAATTGATTTACTGACAAATAGACTAATGTCAGCACTCGTTATTGTATCAGGTTTACGTGTATAGTAAAAATAAAAATAAATGTTGTTTAAGCAAAATCTAACTATTAGATAGTTCATGATATTACGGGGCCCCTAAAACCTATATCTATTGTTATACTACTGCTACACTATTACTGTATTTACTCTCTATCATTCTATACATATATATATACATAATAGATGCTCGCACGCACACACGCGCACTCACGCACGCTCGCACACGCGCACACGCACACGCACGCACACGCACACGCACACGCACACGCACACGCACACGCACACGCACACGCACACGCACACGCACACGCACGCGCACATAATAAACGCATAACATAACAAAAAAATGCATGCACCTGAAGATTCTATAAAGATGAAAGCACTTGTGTAAAACTAAATGTCGCATTATTCTTTTTGTATCTATAACAACTGAATATATATTGTGCAACTTAAGAACCTTTTCTACTATACACACACACACACACACACGCACATGCGCACGCACGCACGCACGCACGCACGCACGCACGCACGCACGCACGCACACACACACACACACACACAC
>NW_014577641.1:69169-104168 GCF_000485595.1 Priapulus caudatus | reverse complement strand
CTAACTAACTAACTAACTAACTAACTAACTAACTAACTAACTAACTATGGGCTAATCCACCCTCTTTATATTTCATTATTCTCGTGATCATGGCACGTCTGTCCCGTACCCAAGGGGGGGGGGGGTTCCAGGGGTTCCGGAACCACCCCTCAAACAACCTATTTTATAGTTGGGCTAGGTATATTTTATCCAGAAGAAAACTGTTAAAGTGCATGCACCAGAATGCACCATTATAAAGCAAATTTTAAACATTTCCCCGGGCGGTCATGCCTCCGGACCACCCTAACATCGATAGGATATAACTGAGATAAATGATCAGCTAATAATGCTCGAAACAGTTCCGCGTCCACATTTTTAGATGTTTTCACCTATTTTGCATACACCGACGTACGCGCGGTGAGAGGGGTCAGGTAACTGTGGCGTGACCGGTGACGAATTAGACACTACTGCCCTACAAGCGACTATATAAATGTCGCCAAGCCAACCGCCTCCAGACCAGTCGCTACTTCGTCGTTGTGTACTGGTAACGCGAGCAAGGCCAAAACGAAAGAGACAGAGAGAGCGAGAGAGAAAGAGAGAGCGAAAGAGAGAGAAAAAAAAGAGAGAGAGAAAGAGAGAGAGGGAGAGAGAGAGAGAGACGAGATTCACTTGATTTCACGAAAGAGACTTGCTCGTCGATTCACAAGGTAAGTTGCAATAGCATCTTCTGTGAGATAATCGTGAGAGAGGAGCGGAGAGGAGAGGGGAAGTGAGACCTCTCATTCATGTAGCTGCAGTAGCAACTAGTGAGAGAAATGAGAGGAGGAGCAGGAGAGGAGAGGGGAAGTGAGACCTTATTTATTTATTTATTTATTCATTCATTCATTTAATTACGGTACAGTGGCAGTAAATAACAACGTGAGCTTACAAGCTACATGCAACCGTCAGTAAATTGGTAATTATAATTAATTAACCGTTCTAATTAGAATCACACCGTGCCATCGTTCGAACAGACATCTAGTAAGGTCGCGCAAAAACCCAACGTGTAAATATATAAACGACTCATGATCTAAATCGTACTTGTTTGCTCTACAGGCAATTATATCGAACATCGACAAAGCGAAACAAAGAGGAAAAACCTAAAAAAACAAGATGCAACTTGAAGGAAAGAAAACAAACTGGAGAATTGTGGTCGCTGCACTGCTGGTAAGGGCTTGCCTCAATATTCTAATCAGAGTCACTGATTCTCGTGGCCAAGGAAGCTATATATACATAAGAGTATATAGTATGCGTGTGTTTGTGCGTGCCTGCATGCTTGCGTGCGTGCGTGCGTGCGTGTACATATGTGTTCGTGGTCGTGTGCGCATGCGTGTGCGCGAACGGACGCGGGGGTGGGGGCATTCCCAGTTCCCCGGGGTACTAAAATATGCCATTTCCCAGTTTCCGAATCATTTTAAAAATGCAACTATCCCGCGTCCCGTTTGACTTCCATTTCCGAACCATGAAATAAGTTCATCCGGCATTTCCCAGTTCCCAGATAATTAGAACGTTCCAATCCCGCGTCCCGAAAATAACCTCCGCCACCCATCTCCCTCCTTTTGCATGCTCCTCCTGCTCCTTCTCCTCCTCCTCCTCCTCCTCCTCCTCCTCCTCTTCCCCAATACTCGCGTGCGCGCCTACTGAATTTGTGTTACGAATTTCCTCCTGCGATTCACAGATGGCGACACTGTTGCTGACTACAGTGACGTCAGCGGCTCCGGCAGACGAAGCCACAGAAATAGAATAGAAGAATAGAATAGAAGAATAGAAGAATAGAATAGAATAGAATAGAAATAGAATAGAATAGAATAGAATAGAATAGAAATAGAATAGAATCTATTCTATTTCTGTGGACGAAGCAGGCAAGGTCGCGGTGAGAGTGAAGCGCCACGTGCTTGGGACGGATTTCTGCCACATCGTAGATCACATAGAGGAGTTCCTGCACTGCCCTTGCTACGGCAGACGCAAGCGAAATGCTGGCGGTTCGATATGCACAAAATTGTGCAACTACTTAATGGCAAACTGCGGCTATACCCCCACTTAAAACAGATGAGAAAGGCCCATCGACACACGCCTAAAGTGTCGCTACACTAATACAGCCAAGGCCGAATTCAACTAGTGCTGGGCCTGGAGTATAATGTGTTAAGTAAATCTAACACATTTCTAATGGATTTACCTACTGACAAATAGACTAATGTCAGCACTCATTATTGTATCAGGTTTAAGTGTATACTAAAAATAAACATGCGTTTGTTTTTGACTTTCGGGACTGGAACAAATTTTCGAGATCTAGCCTTACTATTTATTTTCTAGACTATTTATCTAGACATACTGTTAATTGTGTGTGAAGCAATTTACTAAACTGTAAATGTGTTTGTTTTGACGTTCAGAATTGAAATAAATTTTCGTGATCTAGACTTACTATTTATTTTCAATTAATTGTGTGTTGCAATTTTATAAAACAGATAACGCACTTGGCCTGTTGTGCGATCAATGTAAATGCAGCGCGGCGCTCGGTATCTTTAGACTGGTGCGCACGGCGCATTCGCCGCAAGCGGCTGATGCGCCAAACTCCACGACAGATGGCGCTCTCACTCATAGGCTCAATCTACTGAGTATATCCTAAGTGTGGGAAGGGGGCGCTGCATGCAGTTTGCTGATGCGCAGTGCGCACCAGTCTAAAGATACCTAGCGCCGCGCTGCATTTACACTGATGCACGCCGGGCCGTGCGTTATCTGTATAATAATACATTAGGCGCGTTCACACACAAGAAAAACCGCGATGCTAATCGCGATGAAATACCGAGATAATTGTGTCGTTGTTCACACAGGTGAATAATCGGCTAGATGCCGAGCGGGATAATTCTATGATAGAACTGCGAATGCTTTGCACTGCGGAATGATGCTCACTGCGCATGGTCGCTGCTCACCAAGGGGGTTCGCTTAGATGATGGGTCTAGAAAATACGGGATTATTGCGCGACGCGTTCACACACAGCAAATAATTGGGCGGCTTATTCAAAGGCGAGCGTTCAACACGCAATAAGTCGCGCTTATTCAAATCAATCGCAGTCAAACGTGCGATTTGGAGCACGATGCTGATCGCGATTATTAGTGGGTATTATTGCGTTCACACTTGTAATAATCTCGGTATTTCGATCGCGATTCAAAAACAGGGATTTGCATCCCGCTTATTCGCGCCAGTGTGTACGCGCCTATTATTATTGAGATCACTAATAAATTGTATTACTAAGTGTTACTTAACATGCCTAATCAAGGTTTCTATTATACAGAGTTTGAACAATGCTAAAAGAGAACAAGTTCTTATCTAGAAAGGGAGGAATGTAGTGTTCATGTAATTCCGAAACCCCCCTTCAGTTCTCACCTAGTGAGCATTCTCTGTATCAACAGGAACAGGAAGTTCAGCCATAAAGAGATGATCAGCATTATGTAGCCAGCAGACTTATTCAATAAAAGTATTGTGATTAAATCCAGACTTATCGTCGATTCACTCAGCCTTCAGCATCCCAGTAGACCAATATAAAATAAGGGCGCAAATACACTTTTCTACCGGTCAATATGGCGGCACCCGACTCCGAACCCTCTGCCCGCGCATGAGTTACGTTTCTAGAATTCTACATGCGTGATGATACATGTCCTAGCTATAATCACTGTAAGTTTCGAATTTATTGACCCACGATTAACCTAATTAATTAGCAAATATGCACGCGCAGTAATGCCCATAGGCTAGCTATTATACGCATATCTCGCGAAGGAGTAGAGTTAGAATTCTAGAATTCTACATGTCTTAGCTATAATCACTGTAAGTTTCGAGTTAATTGACCCAACCTAATTAATTAGCTGTTATTCACGCGCGGTAATGCCCTTAGGCTTATACAGGCATATAGTATGGGTTTAGCCGGTAGAAAAGTGTATTTACCTATCATATCTCGCGATCTATACGAGTTACGTTTCTAGAATTCTACATGCGTGATGATACATCTCTTAGAAATAATCACTGTGAGTTTCGAGTTTATTGACCCACGATTAACCTAATTAATTAGCTGTTATTTACGCGCGGTAATGCCCATAGGCTATACAGGCATATAGTATGGGTTTAGCCGGTAGAAAAGTGTATTTACCTATCATATCTCACGATGTATATGAGTTACGCTTCTAGAATTCTACATGCGTGATGATACATGTCTTGGAAATGATCACTGTGAGTTTCGAGTTAATTGACCCACGATTAACCTAATTAATTAGCTGTTATTCACGCGCGGTAATGCCCATAGGCTTATACAGGCATATAGTATGGGTTTAGCCGGTAGAAAAGTGTATTTACCTATCATATCTCGCGATCTATATAAGTTACGTTTCTAGAATTCTACATGCATAATGATACATGTCTTAGCTATAATCACTGTGAGTTTCGAGTTAATTGATTCACGATTAACGTAATTAATTAGCTGTTATTCACGCACGGTAATGCCCATAGGCTTATACAGGCATATAGTATGGGTTTAGCCGGTAGAAAAGTGTATTTACCTATCACATCTCGCGATCTATATGAGTTACGTTTCTAGAATTCTACATGCGTGATGATACATGTCTTAGAAATAATCACTGTGAGTTAATTAGCAAATATGCACGCGCGGTAATGCCCATAGGCTATTATACGAGAGGAGGAGGTGGAGGAGGAGAAGGAGGAGGAAGAGGAGGAGAGGAAGAGGAGGAGCAGGAGGAGAGAAGGAGGAGAGGAGGAGGTGGAGGAGGAGAAGGAGGAAGAAGAGGAGAGGAGGAGGAGAGGAGGAGCAGGAGAGGAGGAAGAGGTGGAGGAGGAGAAGAGGAGGAGGAGAGGAGGAGCAGGAGGAGGAGAGGAGAGGAGGAGAAGAAGAGAGGAGAAGAGAGGAGGAGGAGGGGGAGGAGTAGAGGAGGAAAGGAGGAGGAGGAGAAGGAAAGGAGGATAGAAAGATCTATGATCTTATCATCCTATATCACTATCTACTGATTGAAGCCATGGTCCTACCATCCCATATCACTCCCTACTGCTTGAGGCCAACGTCCTACCGTCACATATCACTCTCTATTGATTGAAGCCAAGGTCCCACCATCCAATATCACTCTCTACACTTTAGGTACACTTTCCTACCGGCTAAACCCATACTATATGCCTGTATAAGCCTATGGGCATTACCGCGCGTGAATAACAGCTAATTAATTAGGTTAATCGTGGGTCAATTAACTCGAAACTTAGTGATTATAGCTAAGACATGTATCATTATGCATGTAGAATTCTAGAAACGTAACTCATATAGATCGCAATATAGGTAAATACTTTTCTACCGGCTAAACCTGTACTATATGCCTGTATAAGCCTATGGGCATTACCGCGCGTGAATAACAGCTAATTAATTAGGTTAATCGTGAGTCAATTAACTCGAAACTTACAGTGCTTATAGCTAAGACATGTATCATTATGCATGTAGAATTCTATAATTATACCTCGACTCCTTCGCGAGATATGCGTATAATAGCCTATGGGCATTACCGCGCGTGCATAATTGCTAATTAATTAGGTTAATCGTGGGTCAATAAACTCGAAACCCACAGTGTCCTGGGTTTGGGTTACATTATTGTATCTAGGTTGAACCACGTTATAATCAACACATTTTAGAGAACTCTGGCCCCTTGCCAGCAACAAAGGTTTGTCACTAAACTGAATGTAAACTAAGAGGTCAAAGAAGCGATTAATACAGCCAAACTTTTTTAAGCAAGCCAATAAGCCACTTCGTAGTTACGCATTGAGCATGCGCGAGATTCTGGCGTGAACTTTTGCCAAAGGTCAATTGTACATAAAACGCTCGCTGGGTCTCCGTGGCGTGTGATAGCAAGTGGAACCGTACGTACTGTACTTGTCTAAGTTGGAAATAACATCACATTTAACCAAGATTTGCCCAATATAGAATGTGTGTAAACTTCATTGATACATGTAGAACAAATACATGTTATTTGTTCAATTTTGTTGTCTGTTACTTAGTTGATAAATGGGAAAATGCGTGGTTATAACTGGTATCCTTTCTTTTAGGTATAGGGATACATGTTTATAAAGAACCCATGTAATGATTTCAGTACTAATTATGGCAATAACGTAAAGATGCATGTGTGAAAAACTTTCGAGTTTACCTAGTAGCTATTTGTACACATGAGAATTAAGACATTATAAAACTATTTTAAGTCCATCATTTATTGAAAGCTTTCCTTAATATTTTTCATCCTCACCAAAGTTTCTGTAATTGTCATAATGAACATCTGACGTCTCCATCACCATTTTCTCATTGCATCATTCATACGCATGCAGTTACATCTCATTCTCAATTATATACAATAAAGCAACGAACATTCAATAATTAAATAGCATTCATTAATAAACATAAAATAATATAATAATCATAACATTGCTTGAATGCATACTATTTCAGTCATTAGTATTTTGATTACAATATGTCTATACTATGGCAGCTAAAATACCATTTACACATGAAACAGGAGTCACGCATATATTTTTTATTATTAATATCAAATGGTACTTAAATTGAAGGTTTTCATATATATTAATAATATGAAATATAAGAAATTATGATACATGTTTATTCCCTAGCTGCTGTCTCTCAAATGAAAACGCGTTTATTTCATTGCTATTTTTTAAACTTGCTACATTCTAAATTATGCTTGCTACATTTGCAGGTTTCATACAAGTATACACGTACACAATTTCCCCATTTTCATTGCTTTAATTGCTTGTACAATGTATTTAGAGGTTAACATTCCTCCTTGTTCATATGTAGTTAGATGTGCATTAAACATAAATCAATAAATATGCTTTGCAAGTTAATTACATGTATGTCTGAGTGTGCATTTCTGTTGTATTAGAATTAAGAAATCCCGGGAGCAAAAAGACATCCATAAATAAATGATATGACCGAGACTGACTGATCTGACTAGCTGCAGTTAACTGACTGACCGAGAAGAACCGACACTGCATATCTGCATAAAATACCCCACAATGAATATCATACACACACATAAAAATCCAAAAAACAAAAAGCACAAGCAGATAGTCGATCGGTTCAGTACAGAATACAAACGCATGCACGATTTTACATAGCTTCTGTATAACATTCATGCATATTATGTAGCATACGGCAAACGCGTACGAGCGAACGTGCGATCGATATTCTCAGCTATGTACAAATGACCTATGACCCGATGACGTCATAGGGTTCCAGTGCGTAACTACGAAGTGGCTTATTCCGTGAGTTACTTTCACAACTACAAACAAATGTCACATTTTTACACAGAATATTGACCTATCATCTATGATTTACACATGTCCAATATTTCTTTACATAAGTTAATATTGGTTGCATATGCAAGCATAACAAAATTCTAATAATGCATTATGCAAATAAATGGAATTTAGGGACTTCCAGATTGTTTGCTTATATATATATATACTCTTGATATATATGTTTAACAACTGTAGATGACGATGAAACAAATTTGACAACAAAATTATGAAGTGGCAGAGAATATTTTCCTAGATTTTAATTTTTTTAAATCAAAATTCTAGTTACTTTTTGTACAATTGTTTTTCCTTGTTCTAGTGTCAACAATCTTATGTATTAATAAGTTTTCAGATCTCGACGCCCGAGAAATGTCTCAAGTTGAAACCTTCACTTCAAAAATGGAAGACATTAATGTTATTATTTAGCCCTTGTGTATATTTTTTACATGCCGAGTACAGAAAAAATTACCTAATATAAAGCCTGTAACCTATATGAAATCATTTCTAATGCATTATGACGCAATACATAATTAATACCAGAATTTTAAAGGAATGGATTATTGCTGTGTTATAATTAAAAATGATAAATTATAATGAGTTGCCTTACACCACCCATCTCTCACTTTCTTCTGCATGCGTGGGCATGGGAAAGAATAATTACTTTTCAAACCAGCAACCAAATGGAAATGAAATTATCTGAAGTATAGTATAACATTATTCAAATGCGTGGAACAATGGCAGTCAAACACACATATGTATGCTGGCTTCTCCAAAATTAACAACAACTTATTAACTCTAGGCATCAAATGCTCGTCACATCAGTTTAGTGGGAAAAAATTACTCATGCATTATCTAAAGCCAGGCGCACACGTGGAAATTTTTATCGCTAGCACTGGCGATTTTGTTGCCAGCAACAAAATCGCCGAGAAATCGCCACGTGTGCGCTGCATGGCGATGGCGATTTTGACGCCAGAAACTCATCGCTGGAATATCAAACATGTTTCATATTTGTTGCCAAGTCGCTGAACAATCGCTACGTGTGCGCTGCACTGGTGACGGATTCAGGAGGTGTACAATAGTAAGCTTCCGCAATTGTTCACCGTTGCACTATTTGGTCTCTAGAAAATGCCTTTTTTGGCATTTTTTTCGCTGAAATTCGGCACTAGATTGCAATAATTTGCATTCATGCACGCAAGTTAGATGCCTCGTCGACGTCTAGAAAGCATTAGAAGTAAAATTGGTCTTGTTGTGTACTCGTGACATTCCGTCAGGTGGCGTAGCCGCAGCGACCGGCTGGTGATTTTTGTGTATGAAATGTGTTCAGACAACTTTGCAGAAATTCGCGTTATAGAGCTGGCAAAAGTTTCGAGCGGAGCATAGAGCATGAATCTGTAGTTATTTAACATGAATAAAGTGTATGTTTTGTAAGTGCAGTAACAGTGTGAGTATTTGTAATTAATTTCTGTTCGATGCTTATTCAGGCCTGCCGCCTATGGACGCCCTCTACTCTTGTTCAACACCTTCAGCCTCAGGCAACAGTTTTTGGATTAACCAATCAAATGCATGATTTGAAGCACGTGATCAAATATGGCAGCGCCCGTGGTATGGGAGAGAACGAGGGAGGACGAATGCGTTGAAATCTGGCAGATCCGCCCATGTCTTTTCGATATTACGAGTGGGATTTACAGTGATAGGAATATGAGAAAAAAAATTAAATATATTCCAATAACTTGAAGAACGGCTATCGTGCAGTGTTCGAAATTCACGTCGGCCCGCCCATGGTTCGTACAGGACTGAAATTTTTCCCAAGGACCTTTCAAGGACATTTTATCAGACATTTTATCTGAATTCATGCACAGAACAAAACATACCTGGATTAATTTAATAACCCCATTCTTAATCACTGCATGTCACCTCTAAAACTTACCTGGATCACATTAATAAACACTTCTAAACACTGTCACTTCTACAACATACCTTGATTTCCTGACTGATTTTACTGACTTACTGTAATTTATGATCATCATTTAACTGTCTATCGTGGTTATAGCTTTTTATTACAGGCAAGGATTCTTTCTAAAAATTCAAAGACATTTTCATGAAATTCAAGCACTTTTCAAGCACAAAATCAACATTTACTAAATTCAAGTACTTTTCAAGGACTCCCCTCAAATTCAAGTACTTTTCAAGGACTCCCCTCAAATTCAAGGACTTTTCAAGGACTGTGCGAACCATGCCGCTGCCGACAGTTTCGATGCCGGGCCTACAGCTTCTTGATAAAACAGGCCCCCTGATCCTACAGCTAATTGATCACCGAAAATTCGAAACACTAAGAAACTGTTATCTGTAGAAATCCTCTAACCCTACCACTAACTCTAAACCGACTCGGCTATCTTATATACGCGTGTACCCAATTAATCTATGGTGTATAACCTTTTGCTTTCAATATTTTGCATCTGAACTGACAATCAATCCCAACCAACTGGTGTAGGCTAGCTGGCACAATCATGTTCATTTTCATACTTCAAATCCGAGTGTTTTCTAGCTCATCAAGAAATCTTAATCGTGAATTAATTTCCAACGGCATTATTACGGGGCAGGTAACCCAGTCTAACACAAGGTAGAGTAGACTGGTACACTTACCGACCACTCCTGCCATTGTATTTTTTGTACATAACACTAGGGGTAGACCCCACAATAACAAAATACAAACAGTGGACATAGCCAAAGGCAAATGTAAGTCAGATCCAGAACAGTATTGTAAAGCTGTCGATAGTAAAACTACATAATACAAATGAGTAAAATGATGTAAGAAGATTTACAGTACCAGTATAGTTGGTATGTATATATGCAGTGTTGGAAATAAGACAAAAATTCCATCCGGTCCCGATTAAAAAAATACTAAATCCGCAATATAAGCTACAGTACTTAATTTTCTTGAAAATTAGCCAGTCCTGTCCAAAAGTAGCCAGCCCTGCTGAAAAGTTACCAGTCAGGGACTATGGGACCAGCTGATATTTCCAACACTGGTATATGTCAGGTTTTCTGATTTATGAGAGGTGAACTCGATTTGGAACCAGCAAACCAGCAAGTTCACCCCTACATTTTGGTATTTTTATTCCATTATTATTTTGAATTTCCCGATGGCTTTGCCCATGCAAAACAAACATTTTCACCCCACATGCAGTGCTTCAAATTTACACACAGAGTGTCCCAGAATGCATCTCAGAGCTTCTACAATTAAAATTTTTTCCGGGGGGGGGGACATTCCTGTAGCACTGACCAGCACCCCCATGCTATAATGAAAAAGCTTGGAGAACCCTGGGGATTATGATTATGGACATTGATAATGACTAATAAACACAAGGAAGAACATGATATATGCTGTTTTATTACTATAATTTGCTCCAAAATTGGCGGGCCTACAGCTTTGCAGTACTAGCGATAAAAATCGCCACGTGTGCGCCCGGCTTAAGACTAGAGAGAATGTCACAAACTCACTGCCAGCATAATAAAGATTCATGTTTCTCCACCCTGATAGATATTGTATTACAATAAACATATGCCCTATTAAAATTCATTAATTATCAGAGTAAAAATGACAATGTGCAGAATACCAGAAATTGTGCTATCCTGACACTAGATGGTGCTGCAGGAGCTACATTAGCAATCATTTGGTTCACCTTCCATTGGGCCACATCATTGTTGGGATTACCTGGGGACATAAACACATGCACTAATTACAAAAAACTTGTCATCAAATAACAACCAATTACAAAACACCTTGAAGCCTTAGTATATCATTTATATATAATTACTCAGTACACAGAGTAGCACTACGAGCATTCTTCAAGAGGAACAAAATAGTCTAGAATTGGAAAGAATAATTTTATACATATTGAATAAAAAATAGTATATACCCGCATATTTCTGTTATCAGACTTTCACCTTTGTTATTAAAGATCTTACTGAATTTAAAACTTAACAATTTGGGATTTTGCCATAACACCAGACGATTTTTTCAGGTAATGACGTTGCGCTTTTGAATTTTTATTCAGAATAATTGTTAGGATGTGTGGAATAGAATGCTAAGACCATCTCAATGGGGAACATATATCCACTACTTTAACCCATGTCGATTTAACTATAGCTCAAAGTTCGATAAAGGTAACGATAAACAAGTAATATTCCTAATTTAAGAGTATAATGTGTATTTACTGACCTTCAGATGGAGCAAAAAGTAACTTCATGCAGGGTTTTGAATCATCGACAACCTTCCACGAATGATCCCACACATTCTCGCAGAACGTTTGTGCATCGCGAAACATGTGTGCAAATGAGAAACATGGCTTCCCCATCGGGCAAGTGTTCGTTGCTGCAAATACAATATCACAATTAGTGAGCGGTGGCTCGAATCTGACCATCAATAACTGCAAAACTTGCCTGTGTACCCAATCTCGTTCATGATCATCTAATAAAGAGAAGATCATCAATTCCTCACTATTTTACACTAAGCAAGTTAGGCATTTCTGCCTAGAAATTCATGCCTTTCATGCATAACTGTTACACACATTTTCAAATGAGAGTTAGCTAAGCCAAGTCTTATTAAAGGATGGGTTTCAGTGTTCCTGCTTTTTAATGACTGACAAACAGAGAAACAGTACAATATTTTTGTAACTTTACAGATTGAAAACTAATCATGACAGTCAGGGGATCATTTTCAGAAACATCTTAGTCATAATATTAGTCGTAGTCACAACTTTTTCCATTTCATGATGTGCCATCATATAGTACTAATAATTATCACAGAGCGATGATATCAAGAGCGTATAAAGAAGGAGAGCGTACAACGGTAAAATGCTGAAACCATGTTGCAGTATTAGTCAAATTAATAAACTTTTTCCGTTTTATTTTGACGATTCTTTGCAGTATTATTGATTAGCTGTCCTACCTTGTTCATATAAAACAAACCGCATGTCCCTACGATGCCCATACGCTGAGATAATGAGCGGCGAAAATCTGGTATTTTCGCTGAACACCGACTAGACATTAGTCAGTACTGCATCAGTCTCTCGAAGTGTTTCCAGTGTGTTGCTTCCGGTCGCCGCTGTGTAGCGCCATAGTGGCGCTGACTCACGTAATACTACCAGAGTTTACTATACATCCAGCGTGAGGTGGGCGTGAGGTGGCACAGGTGGGGGTCATCACTATGGCAATCAATAACAGACGTCATTCATTCCATTTGTCAATCATTGACGGAAACACGCGAGGTTCACCGAAGTTATAACACTTCGAGAGAGTGATGCAGTACTGACTAATGTCTAGTCGGTGTTCAGTGAAAATACCAGATTTTCACCGCTCATTATCTCAGCGTATGGGCATCGTAGGGACATGCGGTTTGTTTTATATGAACAAGGTAGGACAGCTGATCAATAATACTGCAAAGAATCGTCAAAATAAAACGGAAAAAGTTTATTAATTCGACTAATACTGCAACATGGTTTCAGCATTTTACCGTTGTACGCTCTCCTTCTTTATACGCTCTTGATGATATGTATGACAAGGCTTCCATGTGCGATGCTATATGTCACCTCCTGTCCAGTTAAAACCTTTGCCCCAGTTGTCTAAGCAGGTGAGCTCACTCTTGCAGTCATCCCACCAGTGGTCACACTCACTCTGGCATAGTGGCATATCAAGCGGTTTCTCTTTACGGATTTTCATATCTACCTGTCCAAATACAGTAAAGGCTCCTAATTACTGTTGCCTACTAAATGCTATTTAACTCGTCTACTTTGACAACTAAAATATGAACATTGCAAGTAATGTAACCTTGATACATAAGTATGGAAGTAAATTATATGCAATGGCAGTTTGCCAAAATTTGTAACATATAATACTTGAATAATCACATACACATTTCTAAATATTGATAGGTACTGAAAGAAATTATGCACAATATGAATTGATCTAATAATAAAACACTTAATCTTGCATAATTTGCTATGCATTGTTCTATAGATACATATACTAACCCCAACTAGCCATGGTCCAATGTTGGGAGAGCACTCGTAAAAACACAGGTCCTGTACAAAGTGGCGCCTGCATGCATCTCCCATTGGTTGATTGCAGTGGTTCCAATTGAAATTGTACATGTTGCCCTGATGAAGCTCTTTAGTCGTTTCGTGTGTACAGCACGAATGGTTCTGCCATGGCAAGCACTGCAGAAGACCACTACTAATCAAATAAACTGAATATATAAAATCACTCTAACAATTCCGTAAAGGAAAAAATTACATGATATGTACCTAATGCATGGCATTTATATAGTACTTATATGGTGCCGAAGGATTATTACTTTAGGCCTAAAAAATACCTTTTTTGTATTCTAACTTATACTTGTATACAAATACTTGTTTTATACTCATAACAGCCCATATAATGACTTCAAAATCAAATCAATACATTCACCGATCAATATCATGTTGGAATTTTTTGAATTTTTTAAAAATATTTAACAAAAAAATAATTTTTTGCCGATCACAATAAAGTTTCGACTCGGTTTGGTTAGCGGAAACAAACGTCTTTTTTTAGGCCTTATAGATTTCATTTTGAAACGTTTCAATAAAATTATACAATCTGTTCATATACTGACTTAAATAACGTTGTATCAAGAGCTAATAATACCTAGAGTGTACAACGGAAAAACGGGAAAATAGTGCTATTTCACGACAACATTATTCTACTTTGTCTGCGAGTCTAGAATAATTTTATGGTATTGCATTAAGCAGAATTCTTTGCTCTCCAAAACAAGACCAACCGCTTGTCAATACGATACTCCTAGAAATAAATATTTAATACAATTAACATGTTGAAAACCTGATCAAATAATTTGTCCTGTGGTCCTGGTTTCTCTTTGTGATTAAGTCCTCTAAGACACACATTGAGTAGACTTGTTGGATCCTCAGTGGTACGCCCAACTGTTAGAGGCACGAGCCACAAACTAACTACGACCGTACACACACAGAGTACCTGCGTTGGTCCGTTCATTATTATGGTACGGATTTTGACGGACGGTAACTGCCAACGTCAATGATGCGACACCGGCTGCAATAGGAATAGATAAAGAATCGGACGATCGGTTATAATATTACGTGGTTAATTATTATTAATAAATACTTACTATTAACTCGCATGCTATTTGTATAAACCATAATGATTTCTGACGTTCGCAAATTATCTACCTTTCCGCAGTCTTACCTCGAACAAGGAGCACATGTATAATGTATTGTATATAAATCAATATAAATATAGCTCGGGCCTCGAAAAGCACGGAAACCACGTGTTACTAATATCGTTGTGCTGCCACCTTTTGTACAGCTACTCACTTATTTGGATGTTATAAATCACAGACGTCGTTCCTTCATCAATGTGCTTTCATCTTAGCGACGCCATACAGCCAGGTTGAATCAGGGATTGTAGAAGATGAGATCCTTTATCTCGTTATGCATAAATCAATGCATGAAACTGAGACGCTTACTGCTGCTGGCCATGGTGTTTACTGGAGTAAATGTGATACGCGCAAACCAAAGGCGCAAACCGACATGCCTCTATAGTTCTTAAAGTATTTTACAGAGGGCGCTGAGATACATTTGGTAGTGGCTGTCGTCGTCAGCTGTCATGCAACATTAAATTTCGTAGTCATACATGTAACAACTTACAAGCTTACACCAGTGTTAGATAATGAGCTAGAACATCATGTGCTTTTAACTATTATTAGTATTAGTACTATTACTAATCGTACTCATACTTTTACTACTACTAGTACTACTACTAGCCCGACCAGGCTGTGCGACGGATTGTCTAGACTATACATTCATGTCAGTACCCTGGGGGACATAGACCCTATGAGTCATGACTATGAGTATGAGCCGATAAGCGAATACTGTGGCTGCCAGGGTGTGTGTCTCCCTGTGTACTGCCGGAACGTACCCTGGGTACGGTATACCGGAACGTACCCTGGTACTATCTAATATGCCGAACCGTACCTCGCCTACTCCACTAACGAGTCTAGGGAGTCGCCTACGCCTACTCCCTAACCCTAACCCTAACCATATCACAATTATCAGATAGTTACCAGGGTACGTTCCGCCTTCCGGTATACCGGACCGTACCCAGGATACGTTCCGGCAGTACCCAGGGAGACATAGACCCTATCAGTATCAGCAATACTGTGAGTGTTATGTTAAATTCAAATAAAATTTATTGCACTGATAATTAGGTAATTAGTGTTAGGCTAGCTTTAGGACTATAGCTTGTGTACAGTTGCCTGCAGGCCTCCGGCAACTGTACGCGGACTATAGTCCTAGAGCTAGTGTTAGGCCGAACAGGCTGCGACTGTGAGACTATAACAACAAAACACCGGTCTTTAAATTTGTTATGTATAAGTAACCGCTTTAGAGTTATCCTGTATATATAGCCTGACTACTATATATATGCATGTGTTCATGGTAATAATAGTAATTATGTGTATGGTAATGCTAGTTGGGTTGTGTGTTACAGTGTTTCCCCTGCATTGACACGAGCGAGGCGGGCCGCCTCGCTCAAATTCTCAGCCGCCACACAGATATTTGTCCAAAACACCGCCTCTCTGACGAAAATCACCGTTCTTCCATCAATAAACTACACTTTATTGCACTAAAATCGAATTATAGCTTAGAATGCACCAAATTGCACCATTTTTTCAAAAAAATTCTGGAGTGGGGAATTCTTCATTGCTAGGACCACGAAAACTCGCAAACACACCCCCAAAAAAATTGCCACACCTCACAGACCTTTTTTTGGCGGTGTGACATTTTGTTTTATCTTGTGCACACTCTCTCTCTCGCACTGTGTGCCACTTGTTGATCTCCAACAATCTAAATTTCTTGAAGAATCTTAGGTAAAAATGGATTAACTTCACACGTTACCAAATAGCTTCAAAGCTATGCACAAATTGCAGAGTTTTCTGCCATCGTGCTGCCAGATGTGACTTTAGGGGATGTGATTTAAGCTGTTGGAGTACAAGAGACGATGGCTGAAATCTCTCTTCAATATGTGCATAACTGGGAAGTTATTGCATAAAAATATTAAGTTGATACATTTTTTTGTTCGTACTATTCTACTCTACAATGAGAGCCCTTTCATATAGCTTATATGCAAGGTTGTATATATATATAGGGTTTTCTATAGACAGGTTGCCTATAATATTCTATAGGCATGGTTGCATATTAGGCCTGGTTGTCACCATGTTGGGTAGAGTCTGTGTTCTCAGATATTACACACCATTTACAGTTTGGTTATAATTGATCAAATTTACTGCAGTTATTTTTTCTAAACTTACAACATACAAATCAACTTGCACATCAAGCAATCTCGTCATTTTACTGTTTGTTTCTTTCTATTTTTGCATGCAGTGCAACAAATGCAGAGCACGGTCAGCATGGCCGCACCAAAGCCCGCAAACGCAATGTAGTCACTTGGCCTGCTGCTGTCCCGAAGCGTTACCACGATTCTGACTGTTGCAACTAGTCGCTGATTCATCCAACAGCTGTACAAGGAGGTGTCGGTCAGTGTAAGGCGTCTTAATCGCAGCGCGTTTTTGTCGTCGATTATAATACGACCGCGGGTGAATCTGCGTATTTTGATCGGGTCGATTATCTCCGTATTGTTCTGCCACGTTACTCCTGTAGTCGAGTCACTGTTGGGACACACAAGCTCGATGTTACTGCCTTCGCTCTCGTACACTGTTTTCCGCTTTACCATGGGAGGAATGCTCGGTGGAGGCAGTCGAATGGAATACAGGCCCTCTCCGGTACGTACAGTCTCAACAATGATGCCGTTTTCGTCTGTGATGTTGGTTTCTGCTGGCACAGTCGGACAGGCAACCTCACACGTGCCAACAAGAGTTTCACTACGTCTTGACCAAATCTCTCCCATGGAAGCGAAATATTCGGGCAGAGCGCTTGATCTACATGGAACACCCCCAGGGTAATCGTGTAACACACTCAAGTCTACAGGTTTAACTGACTCATTGGCATCCAGTTTCTTTAGCGTGCATATTCCTATCTTGTGGCGTCTGCCGGGCATTCCACACAGGGTGCAGTCACTCCAGTCGGTCCAGCTTGTGAACAGTTGGAGGTTGTTTTGGGGTAAAGCTTTAGGTTTGGCAGGCCGTGCTCCCTTGATGTCTGTGTCATACACCACTGCTCGCTTCTCCGTTCTCACAACATCAAGTCTGTAGACAGAGTAGTACTGACCAAGCCAGATGCAGAGGTACTGACCGGCGTCGGACAGCTGGGCTCGACGGATGAATAGACTACTGCTGCTTGTGATCACAATGTTCTCACTGTCATGTTCCACTCTCTCCTCTCCCATCTGTAATGAGAAATTATCACCACAGCACACATCAACAATTTTAAAATCGTTTTTTTTTTTAGCTAGTTCTTGTTGATATCAAACTACAAAAATCGTTACGTAGTATGAATAATGCCTCAGTAACAGTGGAGGTCCTTTATACTACATGTGCTGTGAAGACCACATGCCTGTAGAACTCTCTTCCACTTGCCACGGTACTCCGATGCTTCTCGGTCAGGGTGTTGACACATTCCACACGGAAGCTCTATGCTTTGCTGTTCCAGCACAAGTCTGGCTTTTTCTCTGACTGTCACATCATCATTATTGAGTGCCTGTAGACATTCATGATAATTTTTCTCTAGGGCTTCTTGCTCTGCAGTTTCTGCTGTGACCCCTATTATGTAGATGCAGAGCAAAGCTGATGCAAGTGCTAGGTGCCCGCAAAGATCTACTGTGTAATTTTGTGTGTTGTTATATATTGCCATGCTACACGCAGGACATAGTGGGATATATATGTTATCACTAATTAGTTTGACTAGACTGTTTACGAAAATTACACTTAGAATGTTTAGAATGCATTGTTGCATTGTGTTAATAAATAAGTGCATTGTGGTTAAAGTCCGATTTACGAATGAGAAAGTACAGTTGGAGTCATTCTTCATACAAAAGCATATCATTCATGTAAATCAAGATGCATATTTTACGTGAGAATGTCTTTCCACACGAGAGTAAATTTTTACAGGTTTCAACCTCCATCCTCGGTGTGTGTGTGTGTGTGACCTTCCAATGCTGCTGCTGCCTGCTGAAGTGGACCAGCAAGTATGAATGCTGTGATTGCACTCTGTCACTTTTGCGAACTTCATGGGCCTAGCATCGTATTCTCTACCCAGGCGTTCCACTCTCAGGTCCCCGCACACCTGCTAGAGCCTTCACCCAGTCAGACGGAGAGCCAAGATGGAAGCAATGGTATTTATACATATTGCTGCAGCAGAGTGGTTGTAGAATAAACTTGTAACTAATTACATAGTAACTTATTCATGTATGCGAAAATGGCTATGTCGTCAACCTTATATAGAATGCGTACCTGGTACTCTCAATATTTGATGTATGACCTGGTTCATCAATTTCAAGGCTCGGGACAGGAGCAAAGCTCTCAGTTCTCGTTCTACGGTAGTTTGGAACACTGGCTTCGACCACCCAGAACACCACAGACTTCCACCCCACCCACACCGCAATCTCCCATCACTTCCGGTGCTGCAGGAAGGACCACAGAAATGTGTGAAGTATGCAATAGAGATCCTTGAATCCTTGAACTGAGCTCCGCAGAGCTGTAGTGTTCTCTCGGTATGATAGTCGCTTAGTACGTTAGTGTCACACTATGTAAGTGTCATGCTGAGATTTTCAACTGAGATTGCTATGTAAATAATTCATAAATCAATACAACCAAAGCAATGCAGTTGCAGAGGCTCATTGCTCCACGATTGGAGCCGAAAAACACACATATTTGATTTTCTCTTGCAGGCGTGTAGGTCGATGGCAGCAGGGCAGCCAGGATTTGTCAGTAATGATCATGAGGCTAAGGTTAGCTATGTTAGCAGCCAGTACCCATGCCATCCAGAGATATTCAGCATAGTCCGGCAAGCCTGCGTTCGGAGTCTCAGCTGTGAAGTGAGTGGCAACAGAAGCTGACTCTGCCTCATGAGCAGGATCAGTTAGTAGAGATAACTACAGTAGCAGTAACAGAAACTTTCAATCATAATCTTCCAAACATCGCCTATATAGGTAACTGTAGCACTAACAGAAACATTCATTCGTATCCTACCAAAAGACACCTGAAGAAATATAGGGCCTGTTGTCAGAAACATAAATAGCTATGAATATCATCAGTCTATGATGTCTCAACTTTGCATGCGGAACACTGCACGTGTTTTCATTATCATGTCATTGTCAACGTTGTGCACATTGTCTTGTCTGTAGACTCTCAAGCTTTTGTTATGGTTAGGTGTGTCCTGGGAGAGAGGGGCCGATATTTTTCGGCGATGATGTGCGTGGACACGTGCTGAGTCACACATTCTTCGTGAAGGACAGCCATGCGCGCGGCTTCCAGCGATGGTACAGCATCATTGTCGTCATGACGGATAAAGTGTTCCTCCTCAACTCCTGGCCGTTCCTCGTCACACATTTGAGGTAAGGTGTAGGCTCTAGCAGAATATGTGGTGTATCGTTTCTCATGGTAAGCCGGATGTGTTGATACCAGAGCAATGTTTTTTAAATCACAAGTTTATAGCTGAAAGTTGCAGATCCAGCAAGTCTTTTTTATTTGGTCTAGTCGTAACCAGGAAATCTAAAAAATGCTGACTATGGTCAGTGAATCATGGCCTAAATTGGACATGAAACTATGTGCAGAGGTTTTTACGTATTTCTGTTGGTAGGATAATCATCGACAAGATACAGATGATGGCTCTGAAGGTCTATGAAGCTGAGCAAACGGAATGCCCTCAGAGATCACTACGCCTTAGCAGCAGTGTCAACCCACGAGACTTCCTACGGCATAGGGGCATGAATAAGCCAGCGCGGTCCCTGGTGGGCAAACACATCCGTCTAGAGGCGCTGTAGCATTTGCTCTATGTATAGACTGTAGTTACATTGAAGTGAAGATTGGGCATAGTTGTGAAATATGTATCTATCAAAATTTTGCTTCGGAGAGTCGGTATGTACCGGAGGTGTTTAATTACTGGTGAAGAAACACTGTTCATTACGCGATGCAAAATGTTTGTTATGATTTATTGTCATCAGGTGGAGCTAACCCATGAGAAGAATCTCTTTGCTCGGTTGCACATGTGGTTCACATGGCTTCTCAAGGCAGGTGGAAACAGAATGACGGAGAAGCTGTTTGAAGGACCGCCAACAGAAGACACCGTTATTGACATGGAGAGATTGGAAGGTAGAAATATAAGCAAGCATGACTGAATCCTTAACCATCATATCACCTAGTTCTGTATACGAAAATAGATTTCATTTCCCCCCCCCCACTATACGTATATTTGTCCTTTTTCACAAGAAACTGAGGAAGGGTTCATCAAACTGTTTACAACAACACTAGAGGTGAGCAAGAAGACTGGGGCCGATGACCAGTCCGATAAGGAGGAGAAATCACAACTTGCAACGACTCGTGAGGCAGAAGATGACGAAAGCTCCTGTCCAGAGTTTAAAAACATCCGACATCTGCTCAGGGTATTATATAATTGTTGATGTTGTAATGTATTGGACATCGGAATTAGCTGATAGCTGTTTACACATTTCATTCATCCTGCTTTTGACAGAAAGACATTCTTGCAACAAAAGCCACGAGATGTTCTGTATTTTTTGCATGGTGTTTAATGTTACGAGAAAAGTTCAATGCTTAAATGTATTCTTTCTCATGTTTTGTCTACCATAACCCTTAAAAACGCATTTCAGTTTGACACCTATGTATTTATACTGTGATTAGGTATTGGCTTATGACAAATTCAATACACTGGCTCACCACACCATTATTGGCAACCAGGTTATAGTGAGAGGATCACAGAGATGGCTTGTCAAGTCTGTGATACAGGCATTACAGGTTAGCTGAGTTACATTCTCGCTGTAGTACAGTATTCAATGCACCGACCTGTGTGGTAAAGATTGATGCTACTATGATGATGTAAATTTACTAATAGTACGGAACTGTTGTTGAGCTTTGAGTTTTATTCATGTAGAGTATTCATGTATGCAACATCATCAGTAAAGCAGATTTGTGTTCATATTAGGTTCAACACCGAGTTGAGGTGGCAATATAAAAATATGTCTGTTATTCTCAGTTGTTTGGCATATATGTATTACTACTTTCTTCAATTCAGGTTTTCCTCCCTAAAGGATGCAGTCGGGTCATAGCCTGGAGTAGCACCTATGTAGATTCTTGGATGTGTAATTTCTTAGGTAAATCAAGTGTTTTTTGTGCCCATCAGGATTACATATGGTCTCTATGTACTCCTGTCTGCATGTATGTTCATAAATTTCTTTGGTAGGTCTTTTAAGTGTCTCCAATACATTTAAATTATTAAAGTTTAATATTGCTACCAAGAGTAAGATAATAAGATACTTTGCAATATTGCACTCTGTACAAATAAGACTTGTAGTGTGTAATCTACTTCTTTTATTGCCTTACAAGGATTCTATTCAAGTATCTAACAAAAAGTGCAGTTGCAAAAGCCACACTGTAGCTGCAACATTAAAAGGACTCGAAAAACCCACCACTCACTGCACACTAAATTGGTATTTGATCTTTGCTAGAAACCTCATAGCCTTACATTATGGAAATTTTAACAGGTTTGGAATTAGGAGTGGAAATCCCAGAGCACGTGAGTGAGGCGGATAAGTACAGTGTACTCGACATCTTAGCACCGAAAGATGCTCAGTCACTATCTAGTGACACTAGTGACCAATTTGATGGATATACATTTACTGTGAGCAGCAAGACTGTTCTTCCTGATGTGTGTAAGTTCCTTTTTATAATGGAACCTATATATGAGTTGTATGAAACTACCACTATAGCCAAATATAATAATCTGTACAAGCTTAATAAATACCTTGTGATTTTTAGCTTGCCTTGACATCGTCAAGATGAGCTATTGCCATGGGGTGTCATCTGTCGTACGTCCGTCTGTCCGTCTGTCAACATTTGGCTATGGTCAATGATAACTCAAGCACCGTTTGATCCACATGTTTCAAATTGCATATAGTTGTTACTCCTATGGGAGAGGTTTGAACGTCCTATTTTGGATCACGCCAGTCGACCTACATTCGAGCCACGTCCACTTTTTGGCAAAAATGGAAATTGCCATAAGTCAGTTCAGGTTTAATGGATTTTGCTCATTTCTAGTATGTGAATGACTGGGGATTGGCCCCAAAACATATCACACAGGTTTTTATTTGATTTTTTAATTATGCAAATTAGGTAGATTTTGGCAATTTTACTATGCATTTCAGTGTCTGCCTACGTTCAACGATAACTCAAGAACCGTTTGAGCGGTTTGACCCACATGTTTCAAATTGCATGCAGTTGTTACTCCTATGGGAGAGGTTTGAACGTCCTATTGTGGATCACGCCAGTCGACCTACTTTCGAGCCACGTCCACTTTTTGGCAAAAATGGAAATGGCCATAAGTCTATTCAGGTTCAACGGATTTTGCTCATTTCTAGTATGTGAACGAATAAGGACTGTCCCCAAAACATATCACACGGGTTTTGATTTTTTTTTATTAATTATGCAAATTAGGTAGATTTTGGCAATTTCACTATGCATTTCATGTCTGCCTATGGTCAACGATAGCTCAAGAACCGTTTGACCCACATGTTTCAAATTGAATATAGTTGTTACTCCTATGGGAGAGATTTGAACTTCCTATTTTGGAGCACGCCAGTCGACCTACTTTTGAGCCACACCCACTTTTTGGCAAAAATGAAAATGGCCATCTAAATTCATTTGATTTTGTTAAGTTTTGGTATGTGAATGTGTATATCTATGCCCAAAACAGTTGTTACTCCTATGGAAGAGATGACAACGTCTTAGCTATTACATTTATTTCATCTAACTGGTCAACAACTCTACAATCATACCTATATACGTGTAATATTGTGTTTTAGATTCTTCGTTACAGTAATTTGACTGGAATATTTTATTGTTTTTATTTGCGCGATATTCGAAAACCAAAATGGCAATCATTTAGGCGTAGCGCCATCTCTCGTCAAGATTATGTTGTTCAACATTTATTTTCGCATCAAACTTATGCATATATCACTATCAAGAGTATATAATGTGAGATATGCTATATAATGGGAGTTCTCCCATATATACTCTTGCTTTATATATCCCCCCTCCCTCTTCTATCACACCCAAGGTGAGCTACAGTGTCACTGACACTTTCATTTCCTCTTAATTTTGGTCATAATAAGTTCCAATATATCTATCTTTGTCTTCACAGATCCAGCCTTACTCGTGAAGATGGAACAAGCTATGGTGCAGGCAAAATTTACAAACGAAGTACTTGAGTGTTCCCTTACTGCTATGAAGGAGCAGTGGATGAAGTGAGTTGTTCGTCAACACTAAAGCAAATATGAGTAGATATGCTTGAGCTACTGATTGGCTAACAATTCTGAGGAATTTTTTATCTGCGAGAAGGTAGTTCTATCTAATCGGGAGTAATATAATAGTTATTATATTACTCCTTATCTAATGTCGATGCATTGTATTGGCACATAAATGTGGGCATGTATGTATGTACCGCTATAGCCATGACGTGGATACATAAATATGGACCTCTAAAAAAAAAAAAAAAATACCGTGCCTGCCCCTGTGACAATGCTTACCTCTATATTTTGTCCTGTGTTGCAGTAAGGTGAAGGTGCTGTTTAAGTTCAGCCGGGCAAGTGGGAGTCACTCTCAGGAGGAGGTGCAGAAGCTGCTCCGAGTGCTAGGGGCAGGGCCGCACGATGAACCATTGCTCAAATTCTGGATGACAGGTCTGAGCATTCAGTATAAGACGCATGCCCTTGAGTCATCCTTCACAGCATCTAATGATTCCTATTACGAAGTTTGCGACGTAAGCACTGGCCAGTAATAGTGGTAGCGTTACATAGGCTGAGAGGGTCTATGTCCCCCAGGGTACTATTGGAGGGTACCCTGGGTACGGTCCGGTATACCGGAACGTACCCTGGTAACTATCTAATTTGCCGGACCGTACCTCGCCTACTCCACTAACGAGTAGGGAGTTGCCTACGCCTACTCCCTAACCCTAACCCTAACCGTAACCATATCAGATAGTCACCAGGGTACGTTCCGATACATCGAACCGTACCCAGGGTACCCTCCGATAGTACCCTGGGGGACATAGACCCTATGAGCGTTACATAGTAGTGTGTTGCAGAGTGGTACAATACTTTGGAAATGAACAAAATCACTTGTAAGTTACATCACATCTGCATTCCTTCGAATATTTGTGATATTCTTGTGTAAGAAGGACCAGGTATACTTCATGTTCTGATCACTGGCTACATCATGCTGCAGTGATCCAGCTTACTAATGTCTAGTGGTAGCTATGTGTATATGCGTGCGTGCGTGAGTCGGTGAGTGTATATATATATATATATATATATATATATATATATTTGAATCTTGGGTTTATTTCGTGATTAAATTGTACATAGTAAATAAAATTACATATTTATCTCATTCAACCCAAGTACAAATTTATATTTTCAATGTGTGTTAATAATAATACAATGTCAATGGTTTGTTAAATCATAATTAATATAATCAGGGGTTCGTCATAATGTAATGAAACATCAGTGTTTTATATTGAAACATAACCATTGCAAGCAGTGCAACCTAAGCATTTTATATCAAGTTTAATATAGGATAGCATTAAATATCCTTGCTGATAGTGTTTTTCAGGTATTACCTATAAAAGCTATGTTTTGGTTGACAGCACAATGTGCAGCAGATACATATAGTTCTTATATCTAAAACTGGAAGGCAATTTTCTATGGTAATTAGTATTAGTATTAATATGAAGAATCAAACTTATTAATAAACATTTAAAGATTATTTTTGAGAATTGGTAGTAGTTATTTACGTCTATATAATATATTGTGTATCAAGCGGCAGGAATAAATGGATGTTGATTTTTACTGGAAAACGCGATTATTTGTGTAATTTTTATTAAGAAATTCGCCACAAGGTGGCTCTCCCTCTGCAATCAAATTTAGTAAACAGTAACTACGGACGCCGGTGTGTAGTTCATTTTATAGAGTAGGTCAACAGTGTAATCAATAAGACATCACAAGTTATTAGTTTTTGTAGTAAATTGTAGGACAGTTGCTCGCTCTTCTTCTGCTGTCAGAAACGGAAATGGAAGACGTGTTAGTGGCACCAGAAAGTCTACACCCAGATAAACTATTAAAAGAGTTACAACACCTACGGTCGAATCAAGTTGAACTTGAAGTAGATGAATGTGAGAAAATATTACCATTGTCCATTCTGTGTTATAAATTCCACATATAGCATTAGGTAGGTGTGCGGCACAGCCAGTGAGCCATAGTCACTAATACATTGTAATTTGTAAAGTACATTAGCCTATTGACTATTGTGCAGTATGAGTATTGACTATTTGTAGCGTATTGTGGCGCGACGACACTATCACAGTATCACTGCAGACTAACCTAAGCCTGATGCTAACGCCCCAATGGCAATGGCGCACAATGACAGATTTTAGCTATTAAGTATGATATGGTATGATTGACCTGAAATTGTGTATCACTTGTTTGTCATACATTAGAAAAAAAGTTCACAGTATTTGAGTATTTTTGTTTAGCCTTGTACTGTAGTTGTACAATGTATGTAAAAGTATGCACACAAGAATCTAGAGCTGTGAATCGAGTACGTAACGTTATATTTAGCTCTAGCACTCAACTTCCATCACTCCGTAATAGAGTAATGGAGGCTACAGTGCTAGAGCTACTAACTGTGTCGCCCTTTGCTCTGCCATTTGTGCCACTGGCACTGTGGCTGTGCAAAGGGTACATAACATGGGCAGAGCTACAAATAGAGGTGAACGTGCTGAACGCACAGTAGACTGTAAAGGCAATCTAGAATTTTCAATCCTTCAAGAAATTCCATAGTAATATCTTCCAGGTTCACCAGTGGACTATCTAGACATTTTTATTTTCCCTGTACTGCTGCCTGGACTGGATGCTCTGATCAGACAGGCTATTGAAGAAAAATGTTTCGAGGTATCACATATTTCAAACAACGCAAAATCACTATCAGTTCCTGTTCATGTGTAAATCAAGTCTCAGTAAATGTGTGAATTAGGTCAATTTTCAATAGATTTTGGGAAAAATATGATGTAAAGTATTTTCTCTCAACAGAGAAAGAGGACAAAATTTAATGGCCTAGATTTCCTGACAGAGTGGCTTTACAGGTAACTTCATATAGTTTACTATATTTCCCAGTATTATTTTGTTGAAGAAAACATGCAAACAATCGGTAGAACCTCACAGCTGTGTGTATTGTTGATAATCCTTAGCAGTCTCTATACTATGGGTGTGTTTGTTTGGGACGAATCCGTCGGATCGCGATCATGTGATCCTGATCCGACCAAACAAACGCAAATTCACTTTCACCAGTTCACATTTTGCTGTGGCCTATCACGGAATGGTTCATAAAAAAGAACAAGCTGTGATTGGCTGAGGCACGGGCCGCCATATTGGATCCCGTTCGAATCCACCTCGCTAGCAGGGTCGGGTTCGGTGGATCGAGATCAAGTGATCCGACCAAACAAACAGTCAGATCAACGAATCCATAAGATCAAGATCCGTGGATCCAACCAAACAAACGCGCCCTATATATCTACTAGATTATATCATTATATGTCTATACTGCATGTGCTCAGCAACACAAAGGATTATAGTTGTACAATATAATACTCTGTGAATTTGTGATAGTGTATATTTGTTAGATGGCCTAGAATTTTTATCACTATACTTACAGGAACAATCCCCGGCGGACTAACCATGAAGACATATCCTTAGAATCAATCCCCTTTGTTAGGAGTTGGTTGAAAGATCAGTATGGGAACATCACTATAACATCTATCTATTCATCCCACTTCAATAAAGATCAATTACACAGTGTAGAAATTCGCATTTCCAAATAATTCCCAGTAAATGGCAGAGCAATGTAAATCAGTGCACAACAATTGAATGCTTTGAAATTATCTCAATTATTACGAAGGCTATATATATGATCAAGAGCTGATATATATATGTGATTTTCTATTAGCCCACGACCAACTATTCCCCTATCCCTCATATGGAGTGAGGAAAAAGCAGCCACCGTTATACAGTCTTATTGGCGAGGCTTCCTGGTAAGTGTCAGCACTGATCAGAGACTGTGTGTTATAGTTAGTGTTATAGTGTTAGACCTAGAGTGTTAAAGTTCAGCTTCAGAAACCAAAGCACTAATAAGGAGGATAATGGAAATGATAGACACACTTGTACATACAAGTTTAATTGCGCATATAAGCAATATCCATATATATATACATATACATATATATGGAATTTGTGATTCCCCTGGTCCTAGCTTAATGGAACATAATGTTGAAAGTTAGTTCTCCTCTACTGAACTGACAATGGTTGACCGATGTTCTATCAACGCCAACTGTTGGTCAGTATTGCCAATACTTGATCCTTTAACTAATGAAGCTTCTTTGTGATTAGGTGCGCAAAGAGCCAGAAGTGCAGGAGTTACGACAGTACCAGCGAGAGATGCGAGGCACGTCAGGTATAAGCATCCAAATCAGCGACAGCATCTTGCAAATGTTTAAAAAGTCGGCATGAGAACACAGACACACCAGTGGGTTGATAGAAGCACGCACATGGATGCTGAATTGCTCTTAGCCTGCAGACCACATGAAACAACCCTGTAATTCTGATGAGACTTAAGTTGGGGTTAAAAATACTGATAGCATTGTGCATACATTGTGCTGCACATGACGATCTACCCAGAGGTCTTTATTCGTGGTAGTAACCTTGCCATGTTATCATTGGGCCTGTATCTCAAGAGAATCAACATTTACAGTGGTATAGGATTGAAGCATACATGTGAACTGTACGTAGATTATATTGTGGCAGGGGCGTGTACAGGATTTGTACCAGGGGGGGGGGGTCTAACCGTAACCCAAACTTGCGAGCACGCGAAGGGGGGGTCTGGGGGAGAAAATTTTTGAAATTAGACCCCCTTAGATGCGTTTTCTGCGCGAGCAGGGGGGGGGGCCGGACCCCCTAGACCCCCCCTGTACACGCCCTTGTGTGGTTTTTATTGACAAAGGGAACTCAACTGTGTTATGATGAAATCAGCTGCCAACAGCTTTGCATCTGTGTCTGCCAGTCTCTCACTCGCAAAAGTAATGCAGCCTGAGGGCCAAATTCCATCTAATAGAACCTTCTGCATGTCACAGTGACATATATTAACAATTTATTGTAACTAGGAATTTCTCATGTTGATTGTGTATTACAATAAACATCGATAACACTAACAGTGCTTCCAAGTACTGTATACTATATATTAACAGCAAACAATAAACATGGATTTAAGTGTTAACGGTAATTTCTTTTAGCTATATATTTGACACTGCTGTACATTTCAGTCAGTCACAAGGTACCAACAGTTATCTGAGTGAGTCACATGGATTTTAGCTGAAATCATAAAAACCATTTGTTTTTCATCACTTCGGATTTTAGTCAAAATCATTGGCATTTCCTGCGACACATCACAACTACATGGAGTTGACTTCGGTATGTTGGCACAAGTGGCTGTGAGTTGCTATATTTTCCTATCTACACTCGTGTATCAGTATTACTGCTACTGTCTGATGTTGGAAGTGAGCTGGTGTTGGTCTCAGCAGGGGTAGCATCCCTGCGTAGTTTTGCTCTGTTCCACACAGTTTCGTGTATGCTTATCGGCAGCAGCGCCTCTTTGTCCGTGCTCTTACCAGCTGCCTTCATCTCTTGCCGAATGATCTCGCGCAGGAGAGGGGGAAATGGTTGCTCGCGGGGAATGACAGAATGTACAAATGGCTGTGCAGGCTTCCAGTTCAGGTACTTGTGTTCATCGTCGCGTGGGATGAGTCGCCAGTCAGCCTTGTGTCCGGCCATGATCTTCCATTCACCAAGCTCGTTGCCACGAAAAACTTTCCTGCCCCAAGCTTCGCCAAAGTCAAAGTTCTGCAACATTACAAGATGGAAGAATGTAAAAAAACACATAAAGAGATGATGTAAAACAGAAAAAGAATCTCTCTTTTCGGAGGCGTGGGTTCGAGTCCAACCGCTGCCACCAGGTAATTGTGTCATTAGCGATGTGCATAACAAGAATACGGGCGAAGTTGCTCGAGCGGCTGCTTAGCCAGTTTCATACTACAGGTACAAGGTACAAGGAGTTTCGCTGCACAAAAAAGGATGACGCATGCACGTCAAGTTGTCAACAATAGAACATAATTGTATAACCATGACATTACAAAAATACAAAAGATCAATGCCCTTACCTCTACTTTCTCAAACAAGACAACAAAACAGATAGCTAGTACATCTTAGGGTATATACAGGAATTGGAATTAACATATACCGCCATAAACCTACATTGTCCATTGTTCTCATTATATAATTACATAGGATACATGTCTACATTTTAAAATCGCTGCATGGGTTTTTATTTGCGGTTATGCTGGTGAACTTCAAAAATCAGGGTATATCTTCTAGTATGGAGGTTTAGTCAAAATAGGGCCCAAGGATAGAAGAGCTGTCCACATTTTCACATGTCGCACATTGCGAAAATGAATTGTTGTCAGCGCTTATATCCAGAACCCAAAATAGTGGTTGTCTTTTTCACCGATCATCAGATGAGGTATAAATCATTCATATAACATCAGGAGTAAGATAATATAGATATATAGATCTATATTATCTTACTCCTGATAACATGTATGTAGTTATAATAATATCTTAACACTTTTCTTGATGCTACTGCACCTTTAGACCTTTACACAGTGTAAAGTACAGATTACAAAAGCAAAGGGTTTGTTGAAGATAATTATCATAATGCTTAATAGTTTATATCTGCTGTTTGTTTGGACAGTAGTTATCATGTTAGTAACATTGTTAGTATACGAGTTGGCATATGAGAAACTATAGAATAAGTAGTTGCGTGCTCACCTCGTCCATCTCTGGCGCTGCTCTTGTTATAACATAGTAACTGGGTTCCGTAGGAAATCTGTCCTCGAACAAACTTCTGACGACGACACGACCTTTGCCAAAGTTTTTTAGATTGCACAATATTTCGAACAGAGTTTTCCCTCGGAATGTAGTTCGCCGGCCTATTACTTTAACGGTTGCCATGATTAACTATACAGTCAATGCTAATTTTGGATTTTATAAATGAACAACAAAATTACACCAATTTGTGTGAGTATATCGTATATCACACACCATGCACTACTGAGTACTGTGACTACATGAGCGCTGCCATCTTTCTCCAGTTGGCTACGTCACGCGAGCGATTAGCACGATTGATTTGGGAAACACACAACAGATGGCGCTGCGATGCGGGCTCGACTTGTCTGTCTGCCTTTCTGACTGTCCGTCCATATGTCCGTCTGTGTTACCTGCCTATACTAGCTTTTTCCTTCCCTATTCCTCTAGCTGTATATGTGTCTATCTCGCCCTCCACTCTCTCTCTCTCTCTCTCTCTCTCTCTCTCTCTCTCTCTCTCTCTCTCTCTCTCTCTCTCGCTCTCTCTCTCTCTCAAAGTCGGCCCGGCTAAATGTATAAATTCTTTTATTTTTCACTACCGCAACTGTCGGACAATTTTTTAAAGATAGCAATATCATCATCTTCAGATCGATATTCCCGGCTTGCATAATTATGTCACGTACACTTCATATCTGAATAATTTCAAATATAAAATAAACGTGTAAATTACAAATGTGTTCAATCAAATTAGCAAATTGTTAAAGGTTTAACGCTTGACCGTACGCGGGCTATAGTTACTATAGAGCTACCTGTGAGGTATACGATAAATTGTTATATCTTGGCGTTTAGCCCAGAACAATACGCAGATGACGCGATATGCGCAGATATTTCGAGAATGACGGGAGAATAAACGAGTGTATTCTGGATAATTCCTAATATTCTACATCCAGTATTTTGTCAAAATCGTTACTAGGCACATGGGAGATGAATACAACTTCTATAAAACGTTTTATTTCTATATTTTTTTCTTATTAACCACATCAATATCTATATGTATATATAGGGAGAGAGACATCGCCGGCTTTCACCGTGACTCTGCCTCCCGCTGCTCTCGTCTTAGATCGTTTATCAATTAGAGAAAGTAAAATAATTAATGCTAACTTGTAGACAGAATTTCCTTATCTACAGGATTTCCCCGCACATTCCAAGAAAAACAGTGCCTTGTGAAATACAAGAGAGGGACCCCAAGATACAAGATTAGACGCGAATTTAAGACGCTCTGTGTTCCGCCCTCCCTCGCGGGTCTCTTGTAATCAATAGGAGCTCCCATCTGCTGTACTGCTCGTGTTCATTGGGATATGGGGACTAACGCCTACAGTTGTGCTCTACTCAGCAACAGCCGCAGCAGCAAGTTGTCGCTCGGAGTGTGTGGATGAGAGAGCGAAGACGGTAACTACAAGCAAACCGTAGACCCGAGCGTGCAGTGTGCACCCGGGTATTTACTATATACGGGGATCTGTGCGACATCGCAGATTTGTGAGCGACTTCTCGAATTTCTGTGGAAATTCACGGATTCCTGCGTGATCAGAACTCCGTGTAACGCTGTCGCTAGCCGCGATCGCGTGCCGCTAATAAGATTCTGCGTGAGACAGACAGAGAGAGAGAGAGATAGTGAGGAAAGGAGAAAGACCACTGAGCTGCATATGGTTGTTTGTTCATCGCAGATCACGTAGAAGCGTCATCAACGCACGAGGACATCGGCGCGTCTGCTACCTGTGCTGGTGACACGCGGCAGACTGACGACACACTATTCCAGCGTACTGAACCGTACAACAACCCAATTTGTAACACGTGAAAACGTCGGTGCTTACAATGAAAACTACCGGCGAACGCACCTGTGTCTGATACCTGTGGGCGCTAAACAACCTGATCGTATTCATCGATAGGGACAGCGACAGCAGCCAAGAGAGAGAGAGAGAGAGGGAGACCAGAGAGTCGGTAACGACAGCAACGAGACACCATTGATTCCAGGTTGCCAATGAGCAGCGGGCGATGCAGGTGAGCTTGCATCGCAGACGCTTTTATCGAGCGCTTGTTTCGACGTGTCACGCCTGACGACGTCCCGAAATAACAAGGAAGCAGCAACGTCTACCAGCGTATATAGGATATCTGTCTGCACATCTTGTTCCCACGCTGTCGCGCTGCTGCGATATATCTGCTGCGAGCTAGCTGCAACGACGGAAGACACTAACCCGGTTACGTTCACCCCTCGATTTACATAAGTGACAACCAAGTGCTGCAAACGCGAAAAGAATTGCTGGCGCGGCTTAAGAAAGAGCGGCGTGTTGCGCTCGCTATACGTGAGTGTGTGAGGAGCATCTGAGCGTCGAGAGCCTCAACTACTATAACGCATGCTGAGAAGTTCGGACTCTCTGAGACAATAGGGTCGGTGTGGGCCAGCGCGGGGCAGGTTGATTGCTAGGCGAAATCTGGGACCCCGGCCCCGCGCGGGGTGCAGCGGAGCGCACCTGTAATATAATACCTGCAGACAAAGCAGCAATCAGCGAGCTGCGCAAAGTGATTAATATATCGCGGAGCGGTTTTTCCGGATCGCAGTGATTTCTGTCATGAACGTGGCGAGGGTATGCGACGCCGTGGTTTGATGCTGCGCGATGCTAGGGAGGCGAGGCGGCGAGCTGTAGGTGGCTGAGTGTTGATCTACGCGCAAACAACGCGCACAAAGCCGCTATTGTCGATAACACTGTCGCAACGTTTACCAGTGCTGCTATCGGTTCTCACGCAGGGGCACTACCACGCAAACATCGTTTACTCAGAACAGAGAGAGAGAGATAGAGAGCCTACAGGTGATTGATTTGACTGATTAGCGGTCACCACTGTGCGCTGATTTATTGCCCGACGTGTCGCAGGACGGAACCTGGCGGATTTACAACTGTTCGCTGTTCCAGGTGTGTGCATTGGTCGAACGACGCCTTGTTTTCCGCGCGGATCCACTTCTGCGCTATACCTCCTGCCGCGACGCTCGTTTCTCCCCCGAGGGTCTCCTTCTTGTCTCGTCTTCTCTCCGCAATTCTACTGTACTCTTACTTCCTCGAGTGTGCGCCGGGCGAAAGCGACTACGCCTCGGTCACGCATTCTCGCGCGCGAACTGGGTCGTGCGTGTGCCGAGAGCGAGACGAAAGTACAGCGAGAACACGAAGACAGACGTCGGCTCGAGGTTCCCACGACCGCGTCGCCGCAGTGCGCGTGTGCTCGCAATAGCCGGAGCGATGGCTCTGCCCCTGATCTGCGTTAAGCCGCCATTACTTCGCGCGATAGCCATCCGTGCATTGTTGTGAAGCGTACATAGCGGTGATTCTGCTGGGGCGGATTAGTGCGAGAGATCGATATCACGGTGGGAAGAAAAAGAAGAAAAAGAAGACAAAGATGGGGCAGGGCGGCTCGATCTTTGACGGTATCGGTGGCTCCGCCATGCAGCTACACGTTGCCATGCTAGGCCTCGACGCGGCCGGGAAGACAACCGTACTGTACCGACTCAAGTTCGACCAGTACATCAACACGGTTCCGACGATCGGGTTCAACTGCGAGCGGATCCGCATGACGACGGGTAAGGCGAAGGGCACTAGTTTCACGATCTGGGACGTCGGCGGGCAGGACAAGCTGCGTCCGCTGTGGCAGGCGTACACGCGCTGCACGGACGGAATCGTGTTCGTCGTCGATAGTTGCGACGTCGAGCGCTTCGAGGAGGTGAAGATGGAACTGCACAAGACGGCGCGCTTCCCGGAAAACAGCGGCGTGCCAATCCTCGTGCTCGCCAACAAGCAGGATCTGCCCGAGGCGCGCGAGACGAGCGAGATTGAGAAACTGCTGGCGCTGCACGAGCTGTCGCCGAACCACCTCTACCACGTGCAGCCGACGTGCGCGATCATCGGCGACGGACTCGACGAGGCGTTAGAGGTTCTGTACGAGATGATCGTCAAGCGACGCAAGCTGGCGAAGAGCGGCAAAGGCAAGCCGAGGAAGTCCTGACGGCGTGCGGCGACCGGCGTGCAAACACTCTGATGGCGATGAACGATCGTCGCGCCCTGCTGCGACAGCGGCAGGTGTCGGCGCGTGCGGGTGGTTTCACTTTACGCATGGCGGCTTCAAACTGGCCGTGGTGTCGCCATGGCTAGTGGAGTGAATCAGTCGTGCAGGTAGTTCTATTTTACTCGTAACGTCTTCAGACTTACTGTGGTCTGGCAAATGGAGTGAAGCTATATTTATATATGTGTAGTCGTGCAGGAGTGAGAGAGAGTCGATGTGAACACTCAGTCGTTGTAATACCTATTGTTCTTTGCATTGTGTGTGTGTGTGTGTGTGTGTGTGTGTGTGTGTGTGTGTGTGTGTGTGTGTG
>NW_014577641.1:54065-68105 GCF_000485595.1 Priapulus caudatus | reverse complement strand
TCTCATTTTAAACCGCGGCCGGCCATAGCCACTGTGCGTGCGTCTCCCACTCCATGCCACATAGCCTGTGCGTGATTCCCCACATGACGAGATTGAAATGAGAACAGTCTTTGTACGCGTGTGTCGTGTGGTGGGGGGGCAGGGAGCATAAACCCCGCAGCCTGTCTAATGGCATTTGTAATAAACTAATAGCACGCTCCCATTCTCTATCGGTGTCGTTATCGCCGACCAACAGCTTAGAACGCTATGAACGTAACTTGCTACGTACCCGCAGCACTATTTTAATGATCCATGCGGCGGAGCAAGTTCGCGGTAATCTCACTTCGCCTCACATATAGCAGTCTTCTCTGACTAAATGACGGCTCGTACGAGAGTGGCGCCGTTAATCTAAAGTCGTGACTTCCCGCTTATTGAACTGCGCCAGCAGGCAAAATCGACGTTAGGAGCCCTGTGCCCTAACAGGGTTTTTTCGCGCCGAATTGCCGATCGTGAGGTGAATCGTTTGGAAAGAAATGTCTTCATGGCTCAACTTATTACAGGCGTGGCAGGGACGGGGCTCACTTGTGAGATGAACATCAGGCGCTTATCAGAAACAAACGTGATAGATGGCGATTAAGCATCGACTGCAGCCGTCGCATGCATTTACGTAGGGCCTGAAGTTTTTACGGCTTCGCGCCTTCTAAAAAATTACGATTTTAAGTCGACTATCACGCCACTCACCAATGCGAGCGTATCGCCGATTCATGGCCTACAATCGTACGCCAACAGTTCTGCCTTGCATCTATGACAAATACGACATACGCATATACGCTCTCCTATACACTATTTGTCATAGCGAAGATTCTTCCCTATGACCAAAATATTTGGCGCAGTCAACTTCGTTCCGGCTCTGTACAGCTGAAATATCACTGCTTGCGTCAATAATAGCGCTCCTAAAACTCCTATGATCGCCCACAACACATACAACCAGATATATGTTCATAGGCAAGAATCTTCCTATGACAATCAGTGTCATAGGCAGAGCGTGTATGCGTATGTCGTATTTGGTCATAGATGCAAGCCAAAACAGGCTGAGGTGAAACCAGTGGCGAGACATAATATGGAATTTTACCGTAAACATGCTGTCGACGGCGTGGTCACTGTGCTAGTTTCGCCACGGCCAAGCGCACTAAGAAATAGCCAAAGCTGTATACAAAGAAGCATGACTAAAGATGTGTATTCGCTCCTCGCAGCAGCTTGCGCGCAGCAGCCCAGTCGCTGATATCTGCCCACTCGAATCAAGCTACCCGGGCCAAGATATGTGATGCGCGGCCGTAGTTTATATCGCCGCAGTGCGAACAGCCGAACTGCATGCGCATCGTGGTGTTTGAACATCACGGCCCATGCACCGGTGCGGCGCTATCAGGACCGAACCTTCTAGATGGTTTAATCGCCAGCTGACTTGTTATTTCTGGAAATATCGCTTCGCAGTCTGCGCCGATATCTCCGGTTTATGTTGTGCTCCGTAACTACTAGACCCCCCGAAGTCGGCACGTCAACGCCATAAACACACGCTGCGAGGCCGTTGCTGCCGTAACAGCGTCCAAGTAGTCATTACGACACCGGCACATAAACATGCCGCTCGGCCACGCGGGAACATGCAGGCAGCGCACTACGTACATGCGCTCTCGTTCGTTTGGACATGCAGGCAGTTCCATACTACTACATCCGTTTACGATCGCGAACGTGTATGAGTCGTACGCCCTCCTTACATCGCTTAGACTTTACTGCCACTCGCGTGGCCCGTTACCTCTGAACTACTGATAGTGAGTTGCTTCTAGAACTATCTATGGTGTAGTATGTCCACTCGGCCTGGCAGCCCGCAGACTAGTTGTTAGATGGGCATAGCCTACTATTCCCTGCGCGTGCGACACTATCATCGCCCCAGCGGGTCCGGCTGTAGTATGTACGGCTGATTTGCCATGCGGCTGATTGCAGATGCTGATGTGATTAGGTCTTACAAGGCGTCGCGTATCGCCGATGCTACTTGACTCGACCTCTTACATGATTACTCCTGCATTTTACGGTGCCCGGCTCGCGCGACCTTCCTTCCTTAGCGCAGTCCGCTCTCTCTCTCTCTCTCTCTTCTCTCTCTCTCTCTCTCTCCTCTCTCTTCTCTCCTCTCTCTTTCTCTCTCTCTCTCTTTTCTCTCTCTCTTGATCCTCTTCTCTATCTATCTATCTCTCTCTCCCTCTCTCTCTCTCTCTCTCTCTCTCTCTCTCTCTCTCTCTCTCTCTCTCTCTCTCCCTCTCTCTCTCTATCTCTCTCTCTCTCTCTGACCTCTCTCGCTCTCTCTCTCTCTCTTTGATCTCTCTCTCTATCTCTCACTGACCTTTTCTCCTCTCTCTCTCTCTCTCTCTCTCTCTCTCCTCTCTCTCTCTCTCTCTCTCTCCTCTCTCTCTCTCTCTCTCTGCTCTCTCTCTCTCTCTCTCGCTCTCTCTCTCTCTCTCTCCTCTCTCTCTCTCTCTCCCTCTCTCTCTCATCTCTCTCTCTCGCGCGCGCTCTCTCTCTCTCTTTCGCTCTCTCTCTCTCTCTATCTCTCTCTTCTCTCTCTCTCGCGGTGCCTGGCACGCAAACACTGATGGGCTCTTATGCAAACACGCACCGAGCCGGGTTCTAGGGTACGTCGGGCACGGCCCGCGGCGGGCTCGAGGCGCTTCACGCGCCCGTCATTGTAGGTCGCTGTATACTCATCTTCGGCGTTGTGTAAATGCCTGCATGTAAAGCGTGACGGCACGGGAACCTGTTCCTCGGCTTTATACTCCCCGGAGACACACAACGTGAACTGCGAAGAGATTACGTAGCGTGCATCTAAACCTCTAGCTCACCCCCTTCCTTTCTTTCTGTCACTCGCTTCCCTCTCTCTCTCTCTCTCTCTCTCTCTCTCTCTCTCTCGCTCTCTCTCTCTCTCTCTCTTCTCTCTCTCTCTCTCTCTCGCTCTCGCTCTCTCGCTCGCTCGCTCGCGCCTTTTCTCGTTTCCCAACGCAGTCGAAGACCGGGAATCTCTCCTCAGTTTGCACAAGTGATTGAGATGCTGGTACATCTATGCGCGCGCGGACAGTGGCAGAGAGAGAGGCTGTTGTCGCGGATAGGAACAACTTTATAAGCGCTGTCGGTTCTGTATGTCAAACGGTAAGCTCGATCGCTCGCAGTTATATACACCCCGTGTGTTGTCTCTCGGTATGCGATCATTTTGTTTCTACTCCCGGGGACCATTAAAACCTGCACAGTCGCGCTCATCTGTTAAAAAATAGCACGATTCGCCGAGGAGTGTCAATAGGAGAATAAGTGTAAGCTCTCGAGTGTGCTCGCGTCCCCTGGCTGACGATTGTTTCGCGAACTGTTCCCGCGCAGTCACTGTCCCACTCGAGCTGAAAAAGTGTCATTGTAATCGGTATAAGCATTGTACTCGCAAAGCGGGTTCGCGTGCAAACACACCGCTCCCAAATATCCTCCCATTATGTACATCACGTGTGAATCATCGTGGAGGTCTGAGAATGAGTGAATTATATGCATATCCGATGTGCCTAGCCGCCCGTTCGCTATCACGACGTGCAGCGAATGCAGCAAGCAGCGTCTATAGTGAAGAATTGTAACTTTTTCTCGTTACATTGACGACGGCATTACGTAGATGTAAAATGCGGAAACTAATCCGACACATTATCAATCTCTGATAATCTCGCACTCATCCGTATACGAACGACGGATATAGTGCGAGTCTATGCTTGATTATTAATTGCGAGACAAGGCGCACGTGCGCGCAAGCGTGTGCGAGCACGTTGCGGATCCGACTCGATTCAAACCAGTTTTAATGGTTTTCAATCCGTCGGCCGCACGCTGTTATGTGTTTCGGTATTGTAATGAGTCATGTCACGCGATGCCGGTATTAAACGCTCTCATGCAAGTCGGCATTTTGTCGTAACAAATTCTACGAAAAATAGAAGGCCGAGGGATTTGTGTGATTTTAAGGAACTCTACAGTATGCATGCATGTGTAGCGGCCGACGATTTTAGTTAGCCTGCATGCTTCCGCGTTAACGTGCATGAATAATGAAATTTATGTGGTAGAGAGAGAGGATTCGTTAAACTATCGTTGTTGTAAATAACGTGTTACCGCTGGTGAAAAGTGTATACTCGTTTTTTGTACATATATTATATATGGCTGTTGCTGACTTGTAAATTACGTATACGCAACGAATAAAATTATATGTAAATGTTCTTATAAATATTGTATAAGTATTTCTTCTTTTACACGTCGTTGTTATGTTGTTGTAATTGTTCTCTTACCAATCATGATTACAAATAATAGCGGTTTCCACACAAATCTTCATAGAAGAATGAAAAACGTTCCTCCATACAGGCCACGTACTGTGGACATTCAGTTGACTCTAGTTAAACAGAGCACATTGAGCCATTGCACCATTGCAACATGACTTTAACAAAAAATACTCGTCACTATTTTTCATACTTGTATTATATTATAGTCATAAACATATAGTACGGCAATCAAACGACAGCAAAATGTCTACACTATACACCAAACACGATAATAGAAATTACCTAAACATTAAATGCGCACTCCCGTTTAGTTTTCATAGTTCCAATACAACGGTCGAGGTGCTACAATATAGTCTAGAAAATAAATATCACGTTAAGCATCCTGCAATGCGTAATTATTGCC
Source organism: Priapulus caudatus (assembly GCF_000485595.1). Taxonomy (NCBI): domain Eukaryota; kingdom Metazoa; phylum Priapulida; class Priapulimorpha; order Priapulimorphida; family Priapulidae; genus Priapulus; species Priapulus caudatus. Next base: position 63,386 of record NW_014577641.1, on the reverse strand, counting down.
TAAATTTTTTGTACGTTCTGATCAACAAAAAGTATGCAAGAATTGAGTTAATTAAGTATTTTTGGGTTGCTATGCAGAATCATATGTGACTTTCAGATGCGCAATGACGCCAATCAAATTTTAAAAAACTTACTAATAATGGATAATTATATATAATGCATGGAGTTTAAGTAGAATATCGTTTGGAACATGGAGCCATTTAGCCGTGAAACGTAATTTATATTGATGGCTGAGTCCATATTACCCAAAAGTGCATATACGATAATAGATGCTTATCGACCATCTCTTGCTGTCGACGGCGTGGGTCACTGTGCTAGTTTCGCCACGCCAAGCCGCTAGAAATAGCCAAAGTGTATACAAGAAGCATGACTAAAGATGTGTATTCGTCCTCGCAGCAGTGCGCGCAGCAGCAGTCGCTGATATCTGTACTCGATCAAGCTACCGCGGCCAAGATGTGATGCGCGCGTGTTTATATCGCCGCAGTGCGAACAGCCGAATGCATCGCTATTGGGTGTTTGAACATCACGGGCTACCGGTGCGGCGCTATCAGCCGAACCTTTAGTGGTTTATCGCAGTGATGTTATTCGGAATTATGTTCGCGTCTGCGCCGATATCTCCGGTTTATGTTGTCTCCGCTACTACTGCTCCCCCCGAGTCGGCACGTCAACGCCATAAACACGCTGCGAGGCGTTCTGCCGTAAACAGCGTCCAAGTAGTCATTACGACACGGCAATAAACATGCGCTCGGCCACGCGGGACATGCAGGCAGGCCTACTACTACATGCGCTCTCGTTCGTTTGGGACATGCAGGCAGTCCTACTACTACATCGTTTACGATCGCGAGTGTAGAGTCGTACGCCCTCCTATATCGTTAGATTTACTCCACTCGCCGTGGCCGTTACTCTGAAACTACTATAAGTGAGTGCTCTAGAACTATCCTATGGTGTGTTGTCCACTCGCTGGCCAGCCGCAGACTAGTTGTAGAGGGATAGCCTATATTCCCTGCGCGTGGACACTACATCGCCCAGCGGGTCCGGCTGTATGTATGGTACGGCTGATTGCGATGCGCTGATTGCAGATGCTGATGTGATTAGGTCTTACAAGGCGTCGCGTATCGCGATGCTACTTGACTCGACCTCTTACATGATTACTCCTGCATACACCCACACTACAATGGCAAAGAAGCAATAGGTAATTACAACGACTGAGTGTTCAATCGACTCTTCTCTCACTCCTGCACGACTACACATATTATATAATATAGGCTTGCACTCCATTTGCCAGACCCAACAGTAAGTCCTGAAGACGTTAGCGAGTGTAAAATAGAACTACCTGCACGCCTGATTCACTCTCACTAGCCAGGCGACAGCACGGGCCAGTTTTAGATAGGCCGCCCATGCGTAACGTGATACGCACCCGCATCGCGGCCGACATGCCTGCCGCTGTCGCAGCAGGCGGCGACGATTCGTTTCATGCGCCATCAGAAGTGTTTGCCGACGTTCCCGGTCGCCGCACGGCCGTTCAGGACGTCCTCGGCTTGCTTTGGCGCGGCTCGTTCGCGCAGCTGCGTCGCTTGGACGATTCATCTCGTAGCAGAACATCTCTAACGCCTCGTCGAGTCGCGTCGCCGATGATCGGCCACGTCCGCTGCACGTGGTAGAGGTGGTTCGGAGACAGCTCGTGCAGGCGGCCAGCGAGTTTCTCATCTCCGCTCGTCTCGCGTCGCCTCGGGCAGAATCCATGCTTGCTTGGCGGGAGCAACCGAGGATTGGCACCGCCGGCTGTTTTCCGGAAGGCGCGCCGTCTTGTGGCAGATTCGGCATCTCACCTCTCGTCGAAGCGAGCTTCGACGTCGCGAACTATGCGACGACGAAGCACGATTCCGTCCGTGCAGCGCGGTGCTACGCTGGCCACAGCGGACGCAGCTTGTCGCGCGCCCGACCGTCCAGATCGTGAAACTAGTGGCGCCTTCGGCCTTACCCGTCGTCATGCGGATCGCTCGCAGTTGAAGCCGCGATCGTCGGAACACCGTGTTGATGTTGGTCGAACTTTGAGTCGGTAGCAGTACGGTTGTCTTCCCCGGCGCGTCGAGGCCTAGGCATGGCAATCTGTGTAGCTTGCATGGCGGACCTACGCGATAAGACCGTCAAAGATCGAGCTCGCGCCTGCCCATCTTTGTGCTTGCGTTTTTCCTTCTGTTTCTAAGCCACCGTCGATAGATCGATCTGCTCAGCAGCTAATCCGCCCAGCGCAGAATCACCGCTATGTAGCTTCACAACAATGCACGGAATGGCTATCGCGCGAAGTAATCGGCGGCTTAAACGGGCAGATCAGCGGGCACGAGCCATCGTCGCGGCTATTGCGAAGCAGCACCGCGGCACCTGCGGCGACGCGGTCGTGGGGAACGCTCGAGCCGACGTCTGTCCTCTGTGTTTCTCGCTGTAGCTTTCGTCTCGCTCTCGGCACACGCACGACGCGGCAAGTTCGCCGCGCCGAGCAATGCGTGACCGAGGCGTAGTCGTTTCGCCGCGCACGACTCGAGGAAGTAAGAACGTACAGTAGAATTGCGGAGAGAAGACAGACAAGAAGAGATCCTCGGGGGATGAAACGAGCGTCGGCGGCAAGGAGGTAGCGCAGAAGGGATGCCGCAGCGGAAAAACAAAGCGCGTCGTTCGAACCAATGCACACACCTGGAAACAGCGAACAGTTGTTAAATCCGCTCAGGTTCCGTCCCTGCGACACGTCGGGCAATAAATCAGCGGCAGCAGTGGTGACCGCTAATCAGTCAAATCAAATCACCTGTATGGGTGGGAGGCTCTGCCTAGTCTCTCTCTCTCTGTTCTTGAAGTAAACGATGTTTGCGTGGTAAGTGCGCCTGCCGTGGGAGAACGCGATAGCAGCACTGGTAAACGTTGCGACAGTGTTACTGCGACAATAAGCGCTTTGTGGCGCGTTGTTTGGCGCGGTAGATCAACACTCAGCCAACCTACAGGTCTCGCCCGGCCTGCGCCTCCGTTAGCATCGCGCAGCATTCAAACAACGGCGGTCGCATACCCTCGCGACGTTCATGACAGAAATCACTTGCGATCCGGAAAAACGCGCTGCGCGATATATTAATCATTTGCGCAGCTGCGCTGATTGCCTGCTTTGTCTGCAGGTATTATATTACAGGTGCGCTCCGCTGGCACCCCGCGCGGGCCGGGGTCCCAGATTTTCGCAGCAATGCAACGCTGCCCGCCCGCGCGGTTGGCCACACCGACCCTATTGTCTCCGAGAGTCGAACTTTCAGCATGCGTTATCAGTAGTTGAGGCTCTCGACGCTCAGATGCCTCCTCAGCACCTCAACGTATAGCGAGCGCAACACGGCCGCTCTTTCTTAAGGCGCGCCAGGCATTCTTTCGGCGTTTGGGGCAGGCACTTGGTTGTCACTGTATGTAAATCGACGGGTGAACGGTAACGGGTTTAGTGTCTTCCGTCGTTCAGCTAGCATCGCAGCAGGATGAATATCGCAAGCAGCGCGACAGCGTGGAAAAGACTGTGCATTGACAGATATCTATATATCGCTGGTAGACAGTTGCTGGCTTCCTTGTTATTTCGGGACGGTCGTCAGGCGTGACACGTCGAAACAAGCGCTCCGATAAAAAGCGTTGGCGATGCAAAGCTCACGTGCATCGCCCGCCTGCTCATTGGCAACCTGGAATCAATGGTGTCCCTCGTTGCTGTCGTTACCGACTCTCTGTCTGCTCTCTCCTCTCTCTCGTCTGGCTGCTGCGCTGTCCCTAATCGATGAATACGATTCAGGTTTGTTTTAGCCGCCCAGCAGGTATGCAGACACAGGTGCGTCGCCGGTCGTTTTTCATTGTAAGCACCGACGTTTTTCTACGTGTTACAAATTGGGTTGTTGTAGCGGTCAGTACGCTGGAAATAGTGTGTCGTCAGTCTGCGGCGTGTCACTGCAGCAACAGGTAGTGCAGATCGCGCCGATGCTCCTCGTGGCGTTGATGACGCTTCTACGTGATCGCGATGAACAAACAACGCATATGCAGGTCAGTGGTCCTTTCTCCTTTCTCACTATCTCTCTCTCTCTCCTGTCTGTCTCACGCAGAATCCTTTATTTAGGCGGCACGCGATCTGCGCTCCGCGACCAAGCGTAACACGGAGTTCTGATCAGGCGCAGGATATCCGTGAATTTCCGACAGAAATTCGAGAAGTCGCTGCACAAATCTGGCGATGTCGCACAGATCGCCCGTATATAGTAAATACCCGGCGTGCACACTGCACGCTCGGTCTACGGTTTTGCTTGTAGTTACCCGTCTTCCGCTCTCTCATGTCCACCACACTCGAGGGGACAACTGGCTGCTGCGGCTGTTGCTTGAGTAGAGCAGCAACTGGTAGCGTTAGTCCCCATATCCACCCAATGAAACGAGCAGTAATGCAGATGGGAGCTCCTTATTGATTTACAAGAAGACCCGCCGAGGGAGGCGGACACAGAGCGTCTTAAATTCGCCGTCATAATCTTGTATCTGGGTCCCTCTCTTGTATTTCCACAAGGCACTGTTTTTCATTGAATTGTGCGGGGAATCCTGTTAGATAAGCGAAATTCTGTCTACAAGTTAGCATTAATTATTTTAGCTTTCCTCCTTAATTGATAAACGATCTAGAGACGAGAGCAGCGGGAGGCAGAGTCAGCGTGAAAGCCGGCGATGTCTCTCTCCCTATATATATACATAATAGATATTGATGTGGTTAATAAGAAAAAAAATAGAGAATAAAGACGTTTTATAGAAGTTGTATTCATGCTCCCATGTGCCTAGTAACGATTTGACAAAATAGCTGGAATTAGAATATTAGGGATTATCCAGAATTACACTCGTTTATTCTCCGCCGTCATTCTCGAAATATCTGCGCATATCGCGTCATCTGCGTATTGTTCTGGCTAAACTGCCAAGATATAAGCAATTTATCGTATACCTACAGGTAAGCTCTAATAGTAACTATACCGCGCGTACGGTCAAGCGCGTTAAAAACCTTAACATTTGACTACTTTGAATTTGAACACATTTGTAATCTTCCACGTTATTTATATTTGAAATTATTCAGATATATGAATGTACGTAGCATAATTATGGCAAGCCGGAAATAATCGATCTGAACGATGAATGATATTTGCTGATCTTAAAAATTGTCCGACAAGTTGCGGTAGTGAAAAATAAAAGAATTTATACATTTCGCCGGGCCGGACTTTGAGAGAGATGAGAGAGCGAGAGAGAGGAGAGAGAGAGAAGAAAGAGAGAGAGAGAGAGAGAGAGAGAGAGAGAGAGGAGAGGAGGTGGGGGGCGAGATAGACACATATACAGCTAGGGAATAGGGAAGGAAAAGCTAGTATAGGCAGGTAACACAGACGGACATATGACGGAACAGTCAGAAAGGCAGACAGACAAGTCGAGCCCGCATCGCAGCTGCCATCTGTTTGTGTGTTCCCAACTCAATCGTGTAAATCGGTCGCGTGACGTAGCCAACTGAGAATAAGATGGCAGCGCTCATGTAGTCACAGTACTCAGTAGGCCATGGTGTGGGTGATATACGATATAGCCTCACACAAATTGTGTAATTTTGTTGTTCATTTATAAAATTCCAAAATTAGCATTGACTGTATTAGTAATCATGGCAACGCGTTAAAGTAATAGGCGCGGCGAACTACATTCCAGAGAGGAAACTCTGTTCGAAATATTGTGCAATCATAAAAAACTTTGGCAAAGGTCGGTCGTCGTCAAGAAGTTTGTTCGAGGACAGATTTCCTACGGAACGCCATTTACTATGTTATAAGCAAGAGCAGCGCGCAGAGATGGACGAGGTGAGCACGCAACTACTTATTCTATACGTTTCTCATATGGCCAGACTCGTATACTAACAATGTTACTAACAGAATAACTAACTGTCCAAACAAGACAGCAGATATGAAACTTATCGTCATACGAAACCCTTGCCTTTGGTTAATCTGTAAGACTATCTTTACACTGTGTAAAGGTCTAAAGGGTGCAAGTAGCATGCAAGAAAAGTTGTTACAGATATATTAAATAATACATACGATGTTATATGGAATGATTTATACCGTCATCTGATGATCGGTGAAAAAGACACCACTATTTGGGTTCCTGGATATAAAGCGCTGACATAAATTCATTTCGTCAATGTGCGACAATGTGAAATGTGGACAGCTCTTCTATGCCTTGGCCCTATTTTGGACTAAACCTCCATACTTAGAAGAATATACCTGATTTTTGAAGTCAGAACAGCATAAACGCGCAAATAAAAAACCCATGCAGGGCGAATTTTTAAAATGTAGACCATGTATTCCTATGTAAAATTATATACTGAGAACAATGGACAATTGTACGGTTTAGGGCGTAATAGTGTTTAATTCGCAATTCTGTTATATCCCTAAGATGTACTAGCTATCTCGTTTTGGTGTCTGGTTTTGAGAAAGTAGAGGTAAGGGGCATTGATCTTTTGTATTTTTGTAATGTATGGTTATAGCAATTATGTTCTATTGTTGACAACTGACGTGGCATGCGACATCCTTTTTTGTGGCAGGCGAAACTCCTTGTACCGTTGGTAAGCTGTGTATGAAACTGGCTAAGGCAGCCGCTCGAGCAAACTTTCGGCCGTCTTCCTTGTTATGGCACATCGCTAATTGACACAATACCTGGTGGGTGCAGCGGTTGACTCGAAGCCCACGCCTCCGGAAAAGAGAGATTCTTTTCTGTTAGCATGCATCTCTTTATTGTTTTTTTAACATTCCTTCCATCTGTAATGTGGCAGAACTTTGACTTTGGCGAAGCTGGGGCAGGAAAGTTTTCGTGGCAACGGCTTGGTGAATGGAAGATCATGGCCGACACAAGGCGACTGGGAACTCATCCCACGCGACGATGAACACAAGTACCTGAACTGGAAGCACTGCAGCAGGGCCATTTGTAGCATCTGTCATTCCCGCGGACAACCATTCCTCTCCTGCGCGAGAATCATTCGGGCAAGAGATGAAAGGCAGCTGGTAAGAGCACGGACAAGAGGCGCTGCTGCGATACCATACACGAAAATGTGTGGAACAGAGCAAAACTACGCCAGGGCATGCTATCCCCTGCTGAGACAACACAAGCTTCACTTCGCAACATCAGACAGTAGGCAGTAATACTGATACAGATGTTTAGATAGGAAAATATAGCAACTCACAGCCACTTGTGCACATAACGAAGTCAACTCCATGTAGTTGTGATGTGTTCGGCAGGATATGCCAAATGATTTGACTAAAATCCGAAGTTGATGAATAAACAAATGGTTTTTTATGATTTTAGTAAATCCATGTGAACTCAACTCAGATAACTGTTGGTACGCTTGTGAGCTGAGCTGAAATGTACAGCAGTGTCAAATATATGCTTAAAAGAAATTACCGTTAACACTTAAATCCATGTTTATTGTTTGGCTGTTAATCATATAGTATACAGTACGTGGAAGCAACTGTTAGTGCTTATCGATGTTATGTAAGTACACAATCAACATGAGAAAGTATCCTAGTTACAATAGAAAAAATTGTTAATATATGTCACTGTGACATGCAAGAAGGTTCTATTAGATGGAATTTGGCCCTCAGGCTGCTTCTTTTGCGAGTGAGAGACTGGCAAGACACAGATGCAAAGCTGTTGGCAGCTGATTATCATAACACAGTTGAGTTCCCTTTGCAATAAAAAACACAACCAGGGCGTGTACAGGGGGGGGGTCAGGGGTCCGACCCCCCCCCTGCTCGCGCAGAAAAACGCATCTAAGGGGGTCTAATTTTCAAAAATTTTTCGTCCGCCACAGACCCCCCCTGGCTCGCGTGCTCGCATAGTTTGGGTTTACGGTTAGTACGCCCCCCCGGTCCAAATCCTGTAGCAGCCCTGCCAGCAATAATAATCGCTACGTACAGTTCACATGTATGCTTCAATCCTATAGCCATGTAAATGTTGATTCTCTTGAGATACAGGCCCCAATGATAACATGGCAAAGGTTACTACACGAATAAAGACCTTCTGGTAGATCGTCATGTCAAGCACAATGTATGTCACAATGCTATCAGTATTTTTAACCCAACTTAAGCTCATCAGAATACAGGGTTGTTTTTTCTGCTTTGATTGTCTTGATCAGTGCTGCAGGCTAGAGCAATTCAGCATGCCATGTGCGTGCATCTATCAACCCACTGGTGTGTCTTGTGTCTCATGCCGACTTTTTAAAATTGGCAAGATGCTGTCGCTGATTTTGGATGCTTATACCTGAACTGCCTCGCATGTCTCTCGCTGGTACTTGTCTAACTCCTGCACTTCTGCTCTTTGCGCACCTAATCACAAAGAAGCTTCATTAGTTAAAGGATCAAGTATGGCAATACGAACCAACAGTCTGCGTTGATAGAACATCGGTCAACCATTGTCAGTTCAGTAGAAGGAGAACTAACTTTCAACATTATGTTCCATTAAGGCTAGGACCAGGGGAATCACAAATTCCATATATATGTGATACTGTATATATATAATGGATATTGGCTTATATGCGACAATTAACTTGTATGTACACGTGTGTCTATCATTTCCATTATCGCTGCCCTTATAGTGCTTTGGGTTTCTGAAGCTGAAGTTTAAACGACTCTAGGTCTACCCATATAAACACACAGTCTCTGATGCAGTGCGTGACACTACCAGGTAAGCCCGCGCATGAAGACCTGTATAACGGTGGCTGCTTTTTCCTCCCTCCATATGAAGGGATAGGGGAATAGTTTTGGTCGGGGCTAATAGAAAATCACATATATATATCAGCTCTTGATGCATATATGATATAGGCCTTCGTAATAATTTGAGAAATTTCAAAGCATTCAACGTTGTTGTGCCACCTCGATAGTCTACATTGCTCTGCCATTTATCGGAAATTTAATTTTGGAAAATTGCCGAATTCTAACACTGCTGTATGATCTTTCCCACTTGACGCTGCCGATCCGATAGCATAGGACTGTTATACGTGATGTTCCCATCCCTGATCTTTCAACGGCAGCTCCAACACACGAGGGATTGAATCTCTAAGGAGTAAATGTCTCTCATGGTTAGTCGGCCGGCGGATTTGTTCGTGGTAAGTATAGGTGATAAAACAATTTATGTCGCATGCTAACAGAATATAGCATCTATCTACAAATCTCACAGCGTGATAGTATTGTAGCAATAACCCCCCATAATTCCCTTTGTGTTGCGCTGGAGCACAATGCGTCACACATAGACATAGATAAAGAAATAATCTAAGTAG
>NW_014577641.1:50936-54040 GCF_000485595.1 Priapulus caudatus | reverse complement strand
GAGAAGAGAGAGAGAGAGAAGAGAGAGAGAGCGAGAGGAGAGAGAGGAGAGGGAGAGAGGCAGATTAGACCTAGATAGGAGAGAGGTCAGAAGAGAGAGCAGAAATTAAGAGGAGAGAGAGAGAAAGAGAGAGAGAGAGAGAGAGAGAGAGGAGAGAGAGAGAGAGAGAGAGACGAGAGAGCAGCGGCACTGCGCTAAGAAGGAGTCGCGCGAGCCGGGTCACCGTAAAGCGTGTGTGTGTGTGTGTGCGTGTGTGTGTGTGTGTGTGTGTGTGTGTGTGTACCATTGCACAGGAGGGCTAGTACATTTTTCATCACGGGATCATGGTTATCGGCTAGGGGGTCTGGGGTGGTTGTTGGCTTTAGCACTGTAACCCCTATATCGCCCTGCATTACATAATGGCCTACGATCGGGGTTATAGAGCTAGGGTCAGGTAATGCGTAAGAGCAGAGTTCGTCTACAACACAGGTCTATCAATCACAAGATATCTAATCGTTGTCGTGAGTAATGTAATGGGTTACCTGTGTCGACGATAGTAGGTCGTGTTGTCGTGTGTACCACTTCATATCAGGGATTAGATCTCTAAATATCTGCACCATGATGCGACATACAGCGAGTCTATATGCGTGTGTGCGGGGGGTTAGGCACGTCGGGCATAGCGTATTCTCTAGTTTTTGTTTACTTTATGGAAGGTTCACTCGTGGAGCGTTTCTATTCTAAGCTTTACGCTGCTGCTGTGATCTGAACCATGATCAGATATATGGCGCGGGTTTTTATCACGTCTACGAATCCGTCGGCCTAGCAAGCAGTAAGTTCTCGTTGTGATGCCCACAGGCACTTGGAGCGTTTCAATAAAATATAATGCTAAATAAATACGAAATCTATTTACTACCAAAGTCTTAATGTTTCTCTACTCTCTTTCGCCTTTATTGCCGACAATTTCCTGTAAATGCCGTGCAAATGCTCCTCTGCAACACACATGTACACCGCGCGCACGCTGCCGCACACTGACATGTGTGTTGCAGAGGAGCATTTGCACGGCATTTACAGGAAATTGTCGGCAATAATAGGCGAAAGAGAGTAGAGAAACATTAAGACTTTGGTAGTAAATAGATTTCGTATTTATTTAGCATTATAATTTATTGAACGCGCCAAGTGCCTGTGGTTGTGATCACGTTTGAGAGAACGCAATTTTTACGGCATATCATACCAATCATGATCGGCACGTAACACACTTCTTTTATCCGTAAAACTCGTAAGCACTGACGCTTGCTCCTAGTCGCACGCGTAATCTTGAATCTAAAACTTGATCGGTTTGCAAACACGATCTAAGAGAGAAGCGTAGCCTCCGTGCCCATGTAGTTCTGATGCGGAGCAAAGGGTACGTACATAGGTAGATCCTATAGGGTAAAACTGGAGACCTCCATGCGTCTGTCTGCTCTTAGATAGTTCTCTACCCGTGTAGGTCCATAGTCCTGCCTAATCTGATGCAACGCGAAGGGCTTCATATGTAGAGCGTGTCATAGGCGTATGTACATAGGTCGCGCGACACCGTCGGTTTTTGTACTACAGAACAGGGGTAGAAATTAGGTTTTGAACACGGGAGTCCAACGGACTCCCTACCCTCAAAAAGAGGGAGTCCGCAGTCTGAGGTTCAAAATTAAAGATATTAACAATAACGCATGTGCTTATTTTTAAGATTCATGCGGTTGCACGTCTGCCAAATTTTCTTTGGACATTAGCTGAAAAAATACGGTAATTCCGCGAGGCCGTGCTCTGGAACGAACTAGTTCTGGAACGAACTAGTTAGTATGACCGAATTTTCAGAGAGCTATTTGACTCCGGACTCCCATTAATTTCGCACCCTGACTGTCAGCATATCACGACGTAGTAGTATCAGGAGTAAGATAATATAGGATCCTATATATATCTATATATAGATATATATCCTATATTATCTTACTACTGGTAGTATTACATCGCATCTCTCGTTATACCGGTAATACTTCGGCCAACAAGTCCAGCGTGAATACTGGTCTCATTTTAAACCGCGGCGGCAGTAGCCACTGTGCGTGGTCTCCCCACTCCATGCCACAGTAGCCGTGGGTGATTCCCTACATTGACGAGATTTAAATGAGAACAGTCTTTGTACGCGTGTGTGTGTGTGGGGGGAGGGGGAGCATAAACCCGCGAGCTGTTAATGGATTTGTAATAACTAATAGCCACGCTCCCATTCTCTATCGGTGTCGTTATCGCCGACCAACAGCTAGAACGTATGACGTAACTTGCTACGTATCCCGAGACTATTTTAATGATCATGGGCGGTGCAGTTCGCGGTAGTCTCACTTCGCTCACATATAGCAGGTTCTCTGACTAATGGACGGCTCGTAGAAAGTGGCGTTAATCTAAAGTTCGTGACTTCCCGCTTTTGATCTGCGAGCAGGAAATCGACGTTTAGGAGCCCTGTGCCCTAACGGGTTTTTTCGCGCGAATTTGCGCGAGTTTAATCGTTTGGAAAGAAATGTTTCATTGCTCACTATTACGGGCGTGTGAGGGACGGGCTCACTGTGAATGAACATCAGGGCTTATCAGAAACAAACTGTGATGATGGGATTAAGATCGACTGCAGCCGTCGCATGCATTACGTAGCTGAAGTTTTTACGGCTTCGCGCTTCTAAAATTACGATTTAAGTGCACTTTCACTCCACTCACCAATGCGAGGTATCGCCGATTCATGGCCTACAATCGGCGCCCACTAGCACCAATCTATTCACCCCGCTGCGACAATTACCGGAGAGAGCAAAGGGTGGGGTTTCAGGGAGAGGATTACATGCCCCCCGACCATTTACCCCCCCGGACATTTTACCCCTCCACATTACCCCCCCCGTACAATTACCCCCCCGGACATTTACCTCAATTGTTGTTTATTATTCATCGTAAATCAGTGATACAGGGAGGAGGTCGAGAGGAAGGAAGAAGGGTGTGGAGGAGGAGGAAGGGAGAAGGTGGGAAAAGTGGTGAAGAAGAGAGGGGGAGAAGGTGAGGAGGAGGAACGGAGGAGGAAGGCCATGGAGCTGAGAGAGGAGATGGAGTGGAGGTGGAGG
>NW_014577641.1:41694-46707 GCF_000485595.1 Priapulus caudatus | reverse complement strand
GAGAAGAGAGAGAGAGAGAAGAGAGAGAGAGCGAGAGGAGAGAGAGGAGAGGGAGAGAGGCAGATTAGACCTAGATAGGAGAGAGGTCAGAAGAGAGAGCAGAAATTAAGAGGAGAGAGAGAGAAAGAGAGAGAGAGAGAGAGAGAGAGAGGAGAGAGAGAGAGAGAGAGAGACGAGAGAGCAGCGGCACTGCGCTAAGAAGGAGTCGCGCGAGCCGGGTCACCGTAAAATGCAGGAGTAATATGTAAGAGGTCGAGTCAAGTAGCATCGCGATACGGGACGCTTGTAAGACCTAATCACATCGCATCTGCCAATCAGCGCATCGCAATCAGCCGTCCATACAATACAGCGGACCCGCTGGCGTGTAGTGCTCACGCGGCAGGGAATATAGGCCTATCCCGCTACAACTAGTTGCGGCTGGGCCAGCGAGTGGACAACACAACCATTAAATAAAACGATAGTTCTAGAGCACTCACTTATAGTAGCTTCAGAGTAACGCACGGCGAGTGGAGTAAATTACGACTATAGGAGGCGTACGACTCTACACTCGCGCATCGCTACAACGATGTAGTAGTAGGATGCTGCATGTTCCCAAACGAACGAAGCGCATGTAGTAGTAGGCCTGCTGCATTGTCTCCGCGTGGCCGAGCGCATGTTTATTGCCGCTGTCCGTAATGACTACTTGGACCGCTGTTTACTGCCCAGAAGCCTCGCATGCGTGTTTATGGCGTTGCACGACTGCTCAGCTCGGGGGGAGCAGAGTAGCGGAGACAAACTTATAAACCGGAGATATCGGCGACGACGCGAACATAATTCCGAATAACATCACTGCGATAAACACTAGGTCGGCTGATAGCCGCCGGTAGCCGTGAGTGTTTCAAACACCCAATAGCCGATGCATTCGCGCTGTTCGCACTGCGGCATATAACACGCGCGCGCATCACACTTCTGGCCGCGTAGCTTGATCGTGTACAGAATATCAGCGACTGCTGCTGCGCGCACTGGCTGCGAAGGACGATACACATCCTTTTTAGTCATCTGCTTCTTGTAGACACTTTTGGCTATTTCTAGCGGCTTGGCGTGGCGAAACTAGCACAGTGACCCACGCCGTCGACAGCGTTTACGTAAAATTCCATATTATGTCTCGCCACTGGTTTCACCTCAGCCTGTTTTGCTTGCATCTATGACAAATTACGACATAGCATACACGCTTCTCTATGACATTACTTGTCTAGGAAGATTCTTCTATTGACATATAATGGTTGTATGTTGTTGTGCGCATCATAGGAGGGTTTAGTGAGCGCTAATTATGAACGCAAGTCCAGTGAATTTCAGCTGTACAAGGGAACGAAGTTGACTCGCCAATAAGTGTCATGAGGAAGAATTTCTATGACAAACGTAGTGTCATAGAGGGGTATAATTGCGTTGTCGTATTTGTCATAGATGCAGCAGAACATGTTGGGGGTAAATGTCCGGGGGGTGATTGTCCGGGGGGTATTTGGCTTAGAACCACTCGTACAAGTATTTATTTCAAAGTAGTAATACTTTCTAAGTATTAATTTCTTCGCTTGTCTCTAATATCTATTCTTATTTCTCTTCCTGAAATCTTGTCGGTACGTGAGACGTTTGATCAGTATTATAGTACAACTATCGCCGTGACGTAGAAACGCGCATACGTTATCTGTGTGTAAACATGTACTATGTTCTAGGACAAATTTCTACGTTTCTTCGTTCGTAATTTCTTGGTTTCTACGTCACGGTAATGTACTATACTGATCAAACGTGTCACGTACCTACAAGATTTCAGGTAGAGAGATAAGAATAGATATTACAGATAAGAGAAGAACTTAATACTTATAAAGTATTACTACTTAGAAATAAATACTTGTACGAGTCCTGCTATATGATGGCGGAAGAAGACGTTCGAAAGTCGGCTAGCGCCACACAACATAATATATTCAACAACAACAACAACAACAACAACAACAACAACAACAACAACAACAACAACAACAACAACAACAACAACAACACATAACACAAATTGGGAGTTTTACATATCGTTAGTTGCTCTGATTTGCTAGCCGAATAAGAAAATACCTAGACGCTGATAAAATATTGCCAACTCGCCGTGACATTGTAACAATGCCATCGGTTTGACAAACAACTGCGAATTGCGCGCGGAACGAGAGTGCATCAAAGCGCCGGCGACTGCCGCTCTTTGTTTGCTAGATTCTCTCTTTGTTCAATAGCCTTGGCTTTAATGGGCATCGCGAGCCACGGGCTCGTTTTCCGAAAAAAACCGTCAAAGTACAATGCCATGTAATTAAACAAAGCGCTAATACCGACAGCTGTATGGGCGCACGCGCTCTCTATGCACTCCAACAGATCTGCCTGCTGCCTCGTACAGCGCGCAACAACCATTGCTGTATACATATATATATATATATAATATATATATATTATATAACTAATTATATATATAATGTCATGCGATGAGTATTTTTGCCGCGTACAAATGTTAGAACAGGAAAGGAGATCGGGCGGAACGCTAAGAACCCGGCGTGTCTGAAGACGCCTATACTTATATGAGGAGAGCTAGAGAGAGAGGACGTTTTTGCGATGCATGCAAAATTGTCTGTATAGACATTATTGATGGTTGCGGGGCAGTGAGCGTGAACATTTAGGTCCCGGCAGTTAGATGCGAATATGATCTGACCTTACTAGCACTAGGCATATGACTACTAGCACTTAAAAAAAAAAAAAAAAACACCTAAACCCTAAACCTAACCTAAACCCTAACCCTAACCCTAAAAAAAATTTTTTCTTAAATTAAATTAAAGTGCCTAGTAGTCATATCATATCGCATCTAACTGCCGGTTGCGAACATTTAGGTCCGAAAGACGTCTTCTCTACGCTCGACCTGCATGGACGGTTCGACAAACGCGGAGGTCAGCGACACATGTGAGTAACACAGTGAACCATCTCTTAGCTTTGTCCTCCAGCGACACACGGCCGTGTAAAACGCGTTGTCCTTCGCGAATTCATGACTATAACTTGTGAAATACATCTCAGATTCCTAATGGAACAACTATAGGTAGTTGAGAGACTGTGACCAAGCGCTTAAAAGGATCCGGATCCCGCGATCCAGATCCAGTAATCGATCAGCTCTCTCAAGAAAATACGCGCGTGCATGCCCTTCACGTTACGTGATGATTGGCACAATGCGGATACGGTATCTTATAAGCAGCAGCGTGAATCACACTCTCTCGCAGGGGCGTGTACAGGATTTGTACCAGGGGGGGGTCTAACAGTAACCCAAACTTGCGAGCATGCGAAGGGGGGGTCTGGTGGCCCTCCCCCAGAAATTTTTTGAAATTAGACCCCCTTAGATGCGTTTTCTGCGCGAGCAGGGGACCCCCTGGACCCTCCCCCCTGTACACGCCCCTGTCTCCTCAACCATCGCGTGAAACCGTAGCGCCGAACGCGGTAACGCCGGTGTATTGATAGCCGTTCAAATTGCCTCACGATTGCACGCGCCCTCGCGCCTCTTCTTTACGGTCGATAGCGCAGCCTGTTCTGCTAGCATCTATATCAAATACGACATACGCCTATACGCTCTCCTATGAAACTATTTGTCATAGGAAGATTATTGGCGAGTCAACTTCGTTCCGCTTTACAGCTGAAATTCACTGCTTGCGTTCATAATAGCGCTCCTAACTCCTGATGCGCACAACACGAACAACAATATTTATCATAGGAAGAATCTTCCTATGACAAATAGTGTCATAGGAGAGCGTATATGCGTATGTCGTATTTGTCATAGATGCTAGCAGAACAGGCTGGATAGCGGGACGAATCCACGCTTACACAACATACGTATTGAACTAACGAGGAAACGCGAGACAAAGTAATGGTAATGGCATGCTATATAAATAGAGGACACACGGAAGCGCGCGAAAATGTAGGAAAGAATAGCAATGGCAAATCCGCTGTTTGGCTCTGTTTGACGGCACGTCTCAGCAAGATCTCACGCACGCTTTTTAAATCCAGCACTCACGCAGCTTTCATCCAAAATGCCGAATAAAACTTGAAAGAAAGATGCTCGGGGCAGAATGCAAAGCTGACACATGCGCTTGTCATTTCTGCAGTCCGGCAGCACGACTGTGTTAGCCAACACAGCTGTCACACCGAAGCATGCATAAGCGCCTGGTTCCGGCATCACATAAGCGGATGGAAGCATGCAGCAGCAGCGTGAATAGAACGCAAATACAAACATTACGCTGTCTCTCTGCGTGTGCCGGCGCATAACATGCGAATGCACGTGCGTTTGTCACAACTCGGCATTGCTTACTACGCAATCGCCGCGTAAATGGGAGCAAGTTAACGCGATCGCATATAATACTAATAGGTAAACAACGACAGCATTGCACAGGCGCGGCTGACCATGTAATATTATGTAAGTGTTCGGCCTAGTAAATGTGCCACTATTAATAGCAATGCTATACGCTGCATGCGTACGAGGCTACCGAAAGTCCTTCGAAGAATGCTCGTCGACCGTGTAGGCCCTAAATATCTATGTATATATCGGTATGTGCGCGTACGTATGCGTGCGTGCGTGGGGACACACACACTGACGCACGCGCGCAGACCCCCACACTAACACAAACACACAAACACACACACACACACACACACACACACACACACACACACAGAGAGACGACACACACACACACACACACACACACACACACACACACACAAGGACAACGCGTTTTACACGGCCGTGTGTCGCTGGAGGACAAAGCTTAATAAGAGATGGTTCACTGTGTTACTCACATGTGTCGCTGACCTCCGCGTTTGTCGAACCGTCCATGCAGGTCGAGCGTAGAGAAGACGTCTTTCGGACCTAAATGTTCGCAACCGGCAGTTAGATGCGATATGATATGACTACTAGGCACTATAATTTAATTTAATTTTTTTTTTTTTTTAGGGTTAGGGTTAGGGTTA
>NW_014577641.1:31941-36118 GCF_000485595.1 Priapulus caudatus | reverse complement strand
GGCTGCTAGTACGGCTGCTAGTACGGCTGCTGCTACGGCTGCTGCTACGGGTGCCACTTGCTATTGTTGTTTTTGCTACTGCTTCTGTTGCTATGCTACCGTTGCTACTACTAGTGATGCTACAGTTGCTATACAGCAATGCGCTACCGTTGCTACTACTAGTGATGCTACAGTTGCTACAGCAATGCAGTCGCGTATATGATCAAACATCGATACTCGTGTAAGTATTGCGCGAGTAATCGTGCATCCGTATTATATGAGCAACAGATTCATTATGATGGAGTGCTATGCGATGCGTCACGTAAGTTCGACAGTAACGATGCCAACGATGGCAACTTGACGACGACAAAGAAAATAATATCAGCGAACAAAAGCGATGACAGCGGCGACGAGGCGACGAGCGCGACAATAAAAAATAATTAAAATTAAAAACAATAAAAAAACACGAATAGACACAATATAAATTAGATCTCATGTTTGTGTACACATCTGAATGAGACAATGTGACGTATACAATAACCTGTTAACCATAACCAATAACAGTTGCGGTTGTGGCACGCGACTGGTCGCCTTTATTCTGTCTCATCTATACTGCCAGCATCGTAATTAAGCCGATATTAATTATGGCAAAATAATTCAATTACAGTATATACTCTCTAATAAACAATTTAATCAGCATCTCGCTTTTCCGTTCCTCCCTCTCAGCGGCGCGCGTATGCTTACGTGCAGTTAATGTAGGTTATGCAGCATCCACGTGCCAGCCTCCCGACGTACTTGGCTTCAGTTATTAGCCACATGATGATGATGTGTCCGTTGATAGAATGAAGTGGAATGGCAAAAATACGTCGGCGTAATTCCCTGCGCGTGTGGATACAGTTAGAGTGAGGCGGAGTGATACAGGATGTTATGTATACGGTGATGTATGGCGTTGCACACACGTAACGAGAGTTTCAATGCAGCCATAATTAAGTCTATAACTATCGCTGTCATGAAGCTGGCACCATACTTTACCCATTTAAATTTGGACCGGAGTTACTTGCTGTAAGCCTGCGTACAGACGTTACGAGGGGGTTGAGTTTGATGCAGGCGCCAATTTAAACGGTAGGCAAAGGCGGGTGGCTAAAGACATTACTTCCTACCGGTTTTTTTACCGTGTACTCACACACGGCACTGTGTCAACTAAAGCGACTAGAAGAATGTTTAATGCTATCGGCAGTCCTGACGACAGACTGACTCTCCCCCTCTCTCTCCTCTCACCCCCTCTTTCTCTCGTGCTGGCGATCTCGGCTGAAGACACGACAGGGAAGCAAATCGTAATCAACTTACTGGCGCGCGATGTTAGGGCGGAGTGGGAAAATTGTCGAAGGGCGGAATTCGATTAGCTTCCCAATTCTACAGCAAAACATCGCGGCTGTCTTCTGCAAAGGATAGCAGCAGTAGGCAGCAGCGCAGCAGCAGAAGCAGGAGGAATAGCAGCTGAAGAGCAGCAGCAGTAGTAGTAGCATCATCATCACCACCATCATCATCATCATGCGCATCATCATTATCAACAATCATCATTATCACTCATCATCTTATCATCATCATCATGATCATCATCATTCGCATTATTTTAGTTAGGCTGCCCTGGTCCGCTGCTTGCCTGCTTGCTGCTACGGCCTGCTGCTGCTGCTGCCTGCTGCTCGGCTGCTACGGCTGGCTACTACTGGCTGCTGATGCTGCTTTTGCTGCTAGTACGGCTGCTACTACTGCTGCTGATGCTGCCTTCCTGCTGCAAGTACGGCTGCTACTACTGCTGCTGATGCTGGCTTCTTGCTGCTAGTTTAGCGGTGCGCATACTACGGCTGCTGCTGACGGCTGCCAGCTGGCTAATTGTTGTTTTTGGCTAACTGCTTCATAGTTGCCTATGCTAACCGTTGGCTACATACGTAATGGATAGATGGAAGGATGGATGGATAGATGGATGGATGGATGGATGGATGGATGGATGGATAGATGGATGGATGGATGGATGGATGGATGGATGGATGGATGAATGGATGGATGGATGGGTAAATGGATAACTGCCTGAAAAGCAAATTTTTCGAATATTGTACTTCTAGTTCATCACGTTTAAGCAGTACTCGCAATAGAAACCTGATATTCCCGAGTAGTTTACGCTGTGAAGGTTGCACTCATCTCGCTCTGATGAACCCTAAGGTGCCGGCGTGCGTTGTTTACTTTCAGCTTTGTTTGTCTCGGTAATTTGGTCCGGCTGGGGAGGAACCTGGCTATAGAGTGGCACACACGCACATCGACCACTGCGTTTAGGCACCGAGGCTCTAACCTCGCACCAGGCGCTTGCGTTCGGGCGATATCCTCGTAGTGTGTCTGCAAATCTTAGCGTTAACTGTACGTGTGATTTTATCCTCAACTCATTATCATCCTCATGTAATGAATTTTGATGCTTGAGCAAAAATTACACCCACTGAAATGAACGGCTTTACGCGACAGCATTCCTTTGCATCTTTCAGCGATGCTGCGCATGCGTGACTCAGCGAGAGAGCAGTTCGGATTTAGACAGCTGACTCACGGCGGTTTCGTGTAAGTCGGTGTTTTCGACATGTGCCGCTCCGCGCTGTTCGCTTGGCTTCATTCACGGGCCACGTGTTCCCAATCGCGTCCGCGAGCGCCGCGAGTTACTTTAAATTGGGAAAAATACGCGCCACAGATGCGGCGCGTGTGTGTGCGTGTATGCGTGCGAAGATTTGGCGTGTATTATGTACATGTGTTGTGTGTGTGTCTGTCGGAGCGTGCGTGCTTGCGTATACGAGTGTATGCTCGCGCGAGTGTGTGTGTGTGAGGTGGGGGTGAGATGCGTGCGTGCGCGTGGATGTATTGTACGTGTGTGTACAGTTTAAGGTGAGTTATGGCGACCAGCAGGGCCGTTGCCTGCGGAATCGTGAAGTACGCTCGCAAACATTCAGTACTATACGCCATGTGCGTGCCGACACACGCCTAGCGTATGTATACGGCCTAGCGTAAGTCACGATGTTTTAATAGGGAAACGCAAAAATGACGTAAATTCTATAAGATGGCATGCATTACTGAATTTAGCGCAGCTGTCGCAGAGATGTACAGCGGGCATTTTCACTAAACGTGTCTAGCGTAGGGCTTACATCCCCAAGATATTACACTGCACTGCGAGCGCCCAGCGTCCATCGATGCCGGCAGGTGGCGCGATTTATTACCGCAATTTCAGTGCATATCCCGAGGAATGAAATCGGGACGAAACAACGCGCCACTTTCCGTTAGACGGATGCTTTATATGCGTGTGTAAACCTACTTTATGAATCGTAGGACACCCCCACACACGCCCCTTCCCCCCGACCCCCCGACCCCCCTCCTGTGACTGCCCAGGCGTTGGCTTCATGCGCAGCTGTATCCACGCTGCTCACCGCTGAGCTGGTAACAGAACACGATGAGGCACGCGTGATTGTTATTATGTCTATAATTAGCGATATTAACCGACAGTTCAGACTGACGCGTGGACATGACTCGCGCGTCTTCACATACTACACGCGGAGTGAAAGACAAAACTGTTGTTGTATCGGCTGCTGTCTAGCGGCGTATGCAGAAAGCATAGGCAGCTGCTAGATGTAATAGACATCGATAAAGATCCTATAACGGTGACTCCAACACGGCAAGTAAAGACGAGATGCCTGCCACGTTAAATTCATAATAGAACAATAACGATAACAATAACAACAAGAAAAACAACAACAATAATAATAACAACAACATAAACAACAATAACAACAACGTCGATGACGGTGATGGCAGCGGCGATGATGGTGACGATGACCACTATAACGACGACGAAAGCAACATCAAACGACGACGACGACGACAACGACGACGACGACGACGACGACGACGACGACGCCAACGACGACGACGACGACGACGACGACGACGACGACGACGACGACGACGACGACGACGACGACGACCCAACGACAACGACGACGACGACGCCAACGACGACAACGACGCCAACGACGACAACGACGACGACGACGACAACGACGACGACGACGACGACGACGACGACGACGACGAGACGACGTACGACGACGACGACGACGACGACGACGAAACGTACGACGAACGACGACGTACGAAGCAACATCAAACG